>NW_003303752.1:1835344-1836146 GCF_000142945.1 Phytophthora infestans T30-4
CGGACTCTAGTAAAAAAACGACAAAGCCCCGCCACAAAGACGCTCGGGTGAGTCAAACAACAAGAAGGGGGGGGACAGTGCTAGAAACCAGTAGGAGCCTTCGGAGGCCGGTACTCGGAAATCTCTACCGGAGACGCGGACGGGTCGTTTTCCAAGAAACATTGCTCCTCCTCCTCCCCTATGCAAGCAAAAACATCTGCGCACACGAACTCAACAACTCGAATGGCGGACGTACGCTCTGAGTCATTCTCTACCGAGCCATCAATGGCTACATCCACCAGACAGTTTACTTTCTATCCAAAACGAGCTGAGCGTCCGTTGCTAGCATTGCGAACCGCAATCACGAAGCCAACCGAAGTCAACACTGAAACACGGTGGCAAGTAGAAACCGTCAGAGATTGCCCACAACGAGCTCCGACGAAGGCCTACATCGAAAAGAAGAGAGACCGTGTTCCAAACAAGCAGTATATCCGTTGCTAGCGTTGGAAAGCGTCTGCCACTGATGGAAGCCGTCGAGCTCGTAACCATACCTACCCCCTTGCCCAATTCACAATACAAACGCGCACACACCTCACAAACCGAACGCGCCATGTACGCACGCACACACTCTCTACCGACATCATGCACACCCCCAGACAGTTTACTTTCTATTACCCCAACATGCACATCGTACTATGCACACTCACCCCTTCGAGTCCGATTCACTTCTCATACTCCGACGCGCGATACAGACAGGCACAGGGATGGCAGATGGACGGATGTCCTAAGCGACTGAGCGTCTTGACCGCATCGCGACGCAATC
>NW_003303752.1:1836922-1838870 GCF_000142945.1 Phytophthora infestans T30-4
GACCCAACAAAGGGCTACATCGAAAAGAAGATAGCCGTGGTTCCAAACAAAGCAGTTATATCTGTTACTAACTGTGAGGAAAGTGTCTTCACGATGGAAGCTGTAGAGTTCGCGGAAAACGGGAGCAAGTAAAAAGCGGCAAAGAGGCCTCACAACAAGCTCCGACGAGTCCAACAACAAGAAGCGCGGGACCGGGATTGAACCAGTGACCCTTCGAGCTGCAATCGAACGCTCTACCACTGAGCTACCCGCGCGTCGAACCATACCTACCCCCTTGCCCAACTCAAAAAACAAACGCGCACACACCTCACAAACCGAATGGCCACGTACCCACGCACACACTCTCCACTGACATCATGCACACCTCCAGACAGTTTACTTTCTATTACCCAACATGCACATCGTACTATGCACACTCACCCCTTCGAGTCCGATTCACTTCTCCTACTCCGACGCGCGATACAGACAAGCACATGGATGGCAGATGGACGGATGTCCAAGCGACTGAGCGTCTTGACCGCATCGGGACGCATCACTAAGCCAGCGAAGTCAACACTGACCGGTGGATCGACTGTCTGAGATTCCCCAATGAGCCAACAAAGGCTACATCGAAAAGAAGATAGCCGTGTTCCAAACAAGCAGTATATCCGTTGCTAGCGTTGGGAAGCGTCTGCACGATGGAAGCTGTAGAGTTCGCGGAAAACGGAGGCAAGTAAAAAGCGGCAAAGAGGCCTCACAACAAGCTCCGACGAGTCCAACAACAAAAAGCGCGGGACCGGGATTGAACCAGTGATCCTTCGAGATGCAATCGAACGCTCTACCACTGAGCTACCCGCGCGTCGAACCATACCTACCCCCTTGCCCAATTCACAAAACAAACGCGCACACACCTCACAAACCGAACGGCCACGTACCCACGCACACACTCTCCACTGACATCATGCACACCTCCAGACAGTTTACTTTCTATTACCCAACATGCACATCGTACTATGCACACTCACCCCTTCGAGTCCGATTCACTTCTCCTACTCCGACGCGCGATACAGACAAGCACATGGATGGCAGATGGACGGATGTCCAAGCGACTGAGCGTCTTGACCGCATCGCGACGCAATCACTAAGCCAACGAAGTCAACACTGACCGGTGGATCGACTGTCTGAGATTCCCCAATGAGCCAACAAAGGCTACATCGAAAAGAAGATAGCCGTGTTCCAAACAAGCAGTATATCCGTTGCTAGCGTTGGGAAGCGTCTACACGATGGAAGCTGTAGAGTTCGCGGAAAACGGAGGCAAGTAAAAAGCGGCAAAGAGGCCTCACAACAAGCTCCGACGAGTCCAACAACAAGAAGCGCGGGACCGGGATTGAACCAGTGACCCTTCGAGCTGCAATCGAACGCTCTACCACTGAGCTACCCGCGCGTCGAACCATACCTACCCCCTTGCCCAATTCACAAAACAAACGCGCACACACCTCACAAACCGAACGGCCACGTACGCACGCACACACTCTCTACCGACATCATGCACACCCCCAGACAGTTTACTTTCTATTACCCAACATGCACATCGTACTATGCACACTCACCCCTTCGAGTCCGATTCACTTCTCCTACTCCGACGCGCGATACAGACAAGCACATGGATGGCAGATGGACGGATGTCCAAGCGACTGAGCGTCTTGACCGCATCGCGACGCAATCACTAACCAACGAAGTCAACCACTGACCGGTGTCTGAGACTGCTCTATGAGCCCACAAGGGCTACATCGAAAAAGAAGATAGCCGTGTATCCAAACAAGCAGTATATCCGTTGCTATCGTTGGGAAGCGTCTACACGATGGAAGCTGTAGAGTTCGCGGAAAACGGAAGGCAAGTAAAAGCGGCAAAGAGGCCTCACAACAAGCTCCGACGAGTCCAACAACAAAAAAGCGCGGAACGGGATGAA
>NW_003303752.1:1840706-1843905 GCF_000142945.1 Phytophthora infestans T30-4
TCAGCAAAGCATTCAAGTCGTTATCAACGTAATTTCGTACGCCACCCGGCTCAATCCTTTGCAAGCTCAGGTCCACGATCAGGGCATGAAGATACAAGGATGGGAGCACCGCGCAGCTTCTCGTTCGCAGGACCTGCGACTCCTGCTGGCCCGAGCAAGCAGTGGAGATCCGCGACCCTGGCTAACGAACTGGATCGTGCCCTCCCGTCAACGAGATGGCTTGCGAGATGATAACAAATTATCTCCTTCGGGAGATGGAGATCGCCGGATCCGAGTTCCACCAGCTCCAAACCGCGGATCCACGGTCTCGAGCGGGATCTGGAAGATTCCCAAGCTACTAGCGCGGCTGCTGACGAGAGCTTGGATCGGCTCCGCGACGAGTTGCGCCTGACTCAGGAAGAGGTGGTGACCAACGATTATGTGGGATCCGCCAATGGCGGATCCGCATTAGGGTCGGCGCGCGGAGGGCCCCCCGTACCGAACCCACCTCCCTCGTCGCCAAACGTGGATCTGGTTTGTCTCTCCGAGGAGCTGAAAGATGCCAAAGAGTCGATCGGGAAGTTATCGGCTGGGCGAGACTACGCTTTAGGGAAATCGTGCTCATGACTCAAGCCCGCGACGAGATCCAGGACAAGCTGACGGATACTGATCTTCAGCGTGACAAGGCGGCCACCGAGTGGGCAGATGCCAAGCGAGCGCAAACGGAGCTGGAATCCAAGATCCGTCGCATGAGTACGTGGATCCTCTTTTGTTTCCCTCTTGTAATCCCATATTCACTCGTTATGTTGATCCAGGTGACAAATTGAAAGATGTCGAGGCAACTTCGACACAGCTACGGGATCATCTCGCTACTGCTCGTACTCAGCACCAGCAGCTGATTCTGGAGCGCGATCGCAGGTTATCCGAGCGGGACTTGGCGCATCGACGACTGACTTTGGTGGCCGCTGCTATCTCGGATCCACTCTCACCTCCCACTGGATCCTCGAATTCACTCTCTCCCCTTGCTGGATCACCCCCGGCCGCTAGTGTCTCAGCTGCTCAGCAGTCTCCAAGTGGGGCGAGTCCGTCGGCTGCGAAACGGCCGCGCAGCGTACCCCTGCTTCTGGTACTGGATCTCCCCGGCCTCACAAGAAGACCCGAGCTTCTTCCCCGGCTAGATCCCCTGCCAAGACCAAGCCCAAAGTCGGCTCCGCCTCTAAAGCAGTCCCCAAAACCGGATTTACATCCACATCCAAGCCCTCGGTTTCGTCTTCGAAGTCTGGTACCGGATCCAAGACTGGGTCCGCTGCTGCATCCAAGTCGGGATCGGCCTCCAAGACTGGATCCACCGCTGCATCCAAGTCGGGATCCGCGTCCAAGAGTGGATCCGCTGCCGCGTCCAAGTCGGGATCTGGATCCAAGACTGGATCCACGGCTGCTGTGACGAAATCGGGATCCGGATCCAAGACCGGATCCGCTGCTACATCCAAGACGGGATCCACGGCATCCAAGTCTGGCTCGACCTCCAAGACTGGATCCATGGCTGCGCCCAAGTCAGGATCTGGATCCAAGACTGGATCCGCTGCTGTGGCGTCCTAGACTAGTTCTGCAGCTAGGACTGGATCCGTCGCTGCGGTGTCAAGCACTGGTTCCAGCTCCAAGGCTGGATCCACTATCGCGACGTCGTCTCAGGCAGTGGCTTCGACTGGATCCACGGCAATTGATCCTTCTACGACGGGGCTAGCCACATCCACAGCCAAGTCTAGTTCGTCTCAGTCGGGATTCACTGCTGGCCCTTCCGTTACGGTGCGTTCCGTTCCCCGACCAGCTTCTACCGGTTCTCCAACTGTCGGAACTGGATCCGGTAAGGGGGAAAGCTAAACGTGCTATCCCCACCGGTTGTGGGCTCGGCAGCTCGGAAGACGACGAGGACGAGGGATCGGATTGGTCCGACGGCTCGGGACCTCCTATCCGTTCGTCCTCGAAGCGTACACTTTCTACCGGCCACTATTCCTTCAGCCCTGACGATGATGACGACGATGACGACGAAAGCCCCGAGGATTCAGAGGAAGCCCGAATCGCCGATGATGCCTTGGAAGAAGACACGCGGCGGGCTTTGTCCCAATCCAGATCCGAAGCCCGGCGGAGATCTCTCTCGACACCGACCAAGCAAGTCGCTGGCACGCCCGGATCCGGGGCCGGCACTGCGGAATTCGCGATCCAGGTCGGCAGTGACGATGGATCGGGCAGCGATGGTGGAGGGGGATCACCTCATGGTGGCGGATCCCCTGGATATGTCTTGATCCCCGCTCCTCCTAACTCTTCTTTACCAGGCATGCTCCCCGTGGCTCCGTTTGGCCCGGATGCTGCCTTCAATCCTGGTCGGCGCGCCCTTGTGGCTTTCGCCACAAGAGACATTGACCCTTGGTCCGCCAAGAAATTGAACCGGGTCGCCATCGTCACGATGAAGAACACCGGCCTTTTTTTTTCTGAGCCCCCGCTCCGTACTGAGTGAATATTCCCTCGCGAAAAGGATGTCATGTCGACGTTCGGATCTGTGGATTCGCTCGTCACCAGATCTCACGTGGAGGAGTTACATAATGCTGCATTGAGAGATACACGGACGACCACGCTGGTGGATCCTGTTAGCTTCCGAAGTGACGTCGGTGGACGTCTCGGGTTGTTCGCTCGTGCTCTCCGAGATTTCGTTTCCCAAGCACCGAATTGCCATATGGAAAGGCTCCCATCGATTCCCTATTTCTCGCACCCAACTGCGGAGTTCGACATGGCTGTCGAACTTCAACAAGCCGCGCGGCAACAGACGCAGTCACGCCAGTCGGGCTTGGAAGAAAATCTCCGTGATTCATCGTGTTGGCGATCCAAGACGGTTAATGTGACGTGGATATCTTGCTGGATCCGTCCTTCTTGCACCTTCCCCGACGTGGGGATGAGGTGACGTGGTTTCCAGGATCCGTATCTCGTCAAGCCAACTTGGAAGATCCCAGCCTCCACCGCCCAGAACCTACGAACTTATTGGAGGCTCTGCAAGAGATTGACGAAGCCGAGCTTTGGCGCATCCAATTTCGGGAGGACCCCAGCCAACATCCAGGACACCGGATCCAGCGTCTGGCGGGCAAGTTCTTCAACGTTCAGCCACAAAAGACTGATCCATGCCGCTCTTTCGCGCTGCGCTCCCATCACTGGTCTCCGTGAATCCGTC
>NW_003303752.1:1844005-1846717 GCF_000142945.1 Phytophthora infestans T30-4
CTAGACGGCGCGGGGGCGGGGATCGAACAGCTGTCCCTTCGGCCTGCAATCGGCCGCTTTCTCTTGAGCTTCCCGGGGTTCAATCCATCCTTCCTCCCTGCTCAATTAAAAAAAACAGAGGCCCACACATCTAACGGACCGACGGGGCAAGGACGCACGCCACTCACTCTCCTGCGACATCATGCACCCTTTCCAGATATTTTTCTTCTCTATTCCCCACCACGCACATCGTACTAGCCCACTCACCCCTTTCGAGTCCGATTCACTTCTCCCTACTCCGACGCGCGATACAGACAAGCACATGGATGGCAGATGGACGGATGTCCTAGCGACTGAGCGTCTTGACCGCATCGCGACGCAATCATTAAGCCAACGGAGTCACCACTGACGCGTGGATCGACTGTCTGAGATTCCCCAATGAGCCAGCAAAGGCTACAGCTAAAGAAGATAGCCGTGTTCCAAACAAGCAGTATATCCGTTGCTAGCGTTGGGAAGCGTCTGCACGATGGAAGCCGTAGAGTTCGCGGAAAACGGAGGCAAGTAAAAAGCGGCAAAGAGGCCTCACAACAAGCTCCGACGAGTCCAACAACAAGAAGCGCGGGACCGGGATTGAACCAGTGACCCTTCGAGCTGCAATCGAACGCTCTACCACTGAGCTACCCGCGCGTCGAACCATACCTACCCCCTTGCCCAATTCACAAAACAAACGCGCACACACCTCACAAACCGAACGGCCACGTACGCACGCACACACTCTCTACCGACATCATGCACACCCCCAGACAGTTTACACTCTATTACCCAACATGCACATCGTACTATGCACACTCACCCCTTCGAGTCCGATTCACTTCTCCTACTCCGACGCGCGATACAGACAAGCATATGGATGGCAGATGGACGGATGTCCAAGCGACTGAGCGTCTTGACCGCATCGCGACGCAATCACTAAGCCAACGAAGTCAACACTGACCGGTGGATCGACTGTCTGAGATTCCCCAATGAGCCAACAAAGGCTACATCGAAAAGAAGATAGCCGTGTTCCAAACAAGCAGTATATCCGTTGCTAGCGTTGGGAAGCGTCTGCACGATGGAAGCCGTAGAGCTCGCGAAAAAAGGGAGGCAAGTAAAAAGCGGCAAAGAGGCCCCACAACAAGCTCCGACGAGTCCAACAACAAGAAGCGCGGGACCGGGATTGAACCAGTGACCCTTCGAGCTGCAATCGAACGCTCTACCACTGAGCTACCCGCGCGTCGAACCATTCCCCAATGAATTCTGCTGAGATGCATCGGTAGAATCACAAACGGCGTCTCAGAAAGCCACTGCTTGGGTGCCGTGGGTCATATCATTAAGGACGACAGCGCGACACAACCTGTCAATGTATCTGCGATCATGTTAATAGCCATGTCGATAACCGCATCGTTCACCATGACATCGCGAGCAATACCAGCCGTAATATCGATAAAGTTGATAAAAGAAGAACCAGATTTGGTCTTCAACATTGTCATCAACGAGAGCCCAGAATACTTCGTTCGCACTGCCTCGGCCAGGTTTTCGTGCGCTTTGGCAGCTGTAGAGTAGATCAATCCACTAATTTTAGTCTCCAGTGAAAATGGTTCGATCGGGTGGGCTTGCACTAGGCGCCATTCTTGCTTTAGCCACTTCATATCCTCCATTGCGCTTCTCGCTTTTGATTTGAGTACGTAGAAGTGCTTGATTTTGTGCAGGTAAAAACTAGAGCACATACATATAAGAATGATTAACAAAAACACTCAAATACGGTGATAAAGATACAGCACCTTTAACTCTCAGAAGTCATTCTAGATCTTCGCGAGTTTTCCACGTATCTGTGTAGAACGAGACAGTTTGACCCGAAAGAAACCAATAACACCCATGGCGCGGCTTCATCATCTTACGCCAGCATCTCTCTCTTTTGCACCATGACAGCATCGGCCTTTTTCAAAAGGGCTTCTGGTATGACGAACGCGTGATCCATGGATTTGCTGTCGATTGCTTCTTTGGCGACTTCGCACGTAGCCATACGAGCTTGATAAACTTGTCTGTCATCCGCACAGGGTACTGATCCAGAACATTCGATACCTTCTCCACATTTGGGCAGTAATTCGCCCATTGGATGATTTGAGTCAGCGTAGTCGTGACGTCGGCGGAGACCAAAACGGCGGCAAACTTGGGTTGTTTCGTGATCCACCCTTGCTTAGTTTTTTTGTCCTGGGTTTTGGAGGGGGTAATCGAAGGACTTCAAAAGAACTTGGTTTAGCCTTATCTTGAACAATAGGAAGGGTCTTCGCGACACTCTTGACAGCAGAGTGATCATCGACTTGACATTCATCTTTCCCTTCGCATCTTTTGAGCTCAGTTTTGGATGATTTTACCCGATCGGCTTCGTCGTCCTCGGGCTGAGAAGAAGACTCCATGCTTTCTGGACTTTCATCATCTCATTCACCAACATTCGCATCATGCACAAATCCAGCAATAGATTCGGTCTTCATGGTCCGCCTCCAGATCGGCCATTACGTCAGCGTAATCGAGCTGGTCGAAGAAGCTATCGGAATCGCTGTCCGTCTCTAATCCATTGGAGGCATCGTCAACAGACGAGCTCTCACCACTAGTGTCCCCCGATTCTGTGTCAACCACGCTCTTCCATTTGTTTATTTCTTCGTAAAAGTCGACGGTAGATAGCTTACTGAGTTT
>NW_003303752.1:1846817-1850012 GCF_000142945.1 Phytophthora infestans T30-4
TAGTAGCCATCGAACCAAGTCGAGCGCGCTGTACAGCGTACAGCCTACCATGTTGTTCTGCAGAACATCCTTGCGAGGAATCGGCGTTTGCGCCGGGATAGTGGCCGCATTTAGCTTTGGTTATCACGCATCCGGTAAACAGATCCACCCAGATCAACAATTTCTGTGTTTTCTTTGAATGACTTGGGTAGCGAGGGGAAGTGATCCCATGGCTATGATTTGGAACGGGTAAGTCACCTGGACGTTCCCTGGAGACTATCCTTCGATTGTGGGTATGCCCTTGCCCGTCTCACAATCCACGCATTCACCGACATATCGCTGCACACTCTTGAATAGTCCCCTCCAGTGGAAACATTCTCGGATCCGTTGGTAGGTCCGACCGATTCCCTGATGTCCACCTTCTAAGCTAGCGTGATAGTGATGTAGGACATCCTGTTGCAAGGTTTCCGGCATTACCAATCTCATCAATCCGTCTCGATTCCCGCTGACTTGTTTCGTAGGGGGACAATAGAAGAGCAAATTATTCAGATCCACTGTATAATCCGTAGCGATAATACTGTAGGATTTGGCGTCCTCTTGAGTCAGATCTCGTACATCCCCCATCAGATACTTCTTTAGCCCCAGGATCCACACTTCTTCGTTCTGTGCTTTGAGAATCCGCCCAATACGGACTCCCTTCACAAATGCTTCATCAAGAATCTAAGGGCTGGATCCAATCCTTCCTCTGGATCTAGTGACCGCCATTACCTGGACCGTTCTCTTAACGGATCCAACCACCACCACATCGTCTAGTCGGTTTTATGTGACGAGATCCTGACGCTCGGCCTCTCTCTCCACCTCAACACCCCATTGATTTCGTAAAGCGGCACTTGCCAAGCTGTCCGCACTGGCATTCCAATCTCGCTTGACATGTACCAGCTCGTGATTCATCCAACCACGTAAGTGGACCATCACCTTCTGCCGTAACAGCGTTAGGGCCGGGGCCTTTCAGTCAATTTCACCTCGCACCTGTCTGATCACCAAATTTGAATCTCCACGTATCACCAGCCTTTTCGGATCCTCTTCCTTTAGTAGATTCAAACCCAGCAGGAGTCCGTTGTATTTCGATTCATTGACGGTGAGACCTTCCGCGTAAGTGGATCTGGCCTTTACCACTTCTTATCCGGGCATTTTGCACAGAATTGCGCTGTAAGCTCCTCCTCCGCGTCGCAGGCGAGCAGATCCATCGAAACTCAGGACTTACAGATCTTCATCCACTTGTACCGTCGGGATCGGGATCTGGATCCGGCGTTTGGGCTCTCTCTTAGGAGCGATCCCAGTCAGTGCTTCGTCCATCTTGGCTCTGGGCGTGATGCTCGCGGCCAAAACTCCCAGGATCTCGTCTTCTCCTTTCGAACATTTTACGATCTCCAGTGTCCATGGTGAAAGTAGAGCTGCCCATTGTCCCAACCGTCCTTGTAGACCGGCCGACTTGAACAACCAGGCGAGCGTGGAGTATCGAGTCAAGATCCGGATGGATCTTCCCACCAGGAGGTTAAAATTGAGATCCAACACCCGCAGGAGTGCGAGTATCTTCTTCTCCACCGCTTTGTAATTCAACTGGTTCGGCTTTAGCGTTCGGCTGACGAAGGTGACCGGATGGCAGATCCCCTGATGTTCTTGTATCAAGCCGCTGAGACCGCCCAATCACTAGCATAGACTATCACCGTAGGTTGACGTTCCGGATCGAAATGGCGGAGGATGGGCGTCGTCGCGATCCTATTCCTTAGCTCCACGAACGCGTGATGAGCTCGGATCCACCGAGGCTTTACCTTTTCCGAGCTCTCCTCCGTCAACTCTGTCCAATTGGATCCACTTCCCGTTGCTCCCGAGATGGATCCAGTTCCTGTTTTAGTTCGTCTTCCGGCGTCGTACTACGTGGATCCTCTCGTGGATCAGAGATCTCTAGGGCCTGAGCTTGTTGGATCTTGATCCGGACAATTGAATTAGCCATCACAGCAAAATCCACCCCCCTCAATTCATCGAGTACTGCAGCAAAACGTGCGTAATCCTCGATGAAATCGACTGTAGTAGGTCAAACTACCCAAGAAGGCTTGCATCGCCCGTAGCGACTGTGGGAGGACAAGTCTGCCAGCGAAGACAGGTCCTTAGGATTCGCCTTCATTCCTCCTTGGAGACTCGATGATCAAATAATCCACCTTGCGCATCCTCCAATAACTCTTCACCACGCTGATAGAGAGATCCACTTAGTACACGCCTCCAGTAAGGATGTCACTCCCTCGCACAGCTGATCCCACGATTCCGCCGAGATTGGAATGTCGTCGATATAGGATCTGCGCTCTAGCACGGATGGTGTCCCCAGATCACCTGGTTCTCCTGCTTCGAATGGATCCACTTTCGTATGACCTTCCCCGGATACATCCCCTTTGGGTTCTGGTATCGGGTAAATCCGTAGAGGGAATTATCGATCAGGCGTTGATAGATCTGGGGTGCATTCTTCAATCCAAACGGCATCCGGCTCCATTCGAACAATCCAAATGGTTTGATGAATGTGGATATTGCGCGAGCTCGATCCGTCATAGTCACCACCCAAAGGTCCACTTGCCATATCTAGAGAACGGTACCAGAGTACTTTATCCAAATCTTCCAATAGCTCATTGATTAGAGGCATCGGATACACCATCAGTCTGGTCAGGCCGTTAGCCATCCGGTAATCAATACACAGACGTATATCCACTCCGTTCTTCTTAACGATGATTACCACAGGAGATGTCCACGGGGACGTTGAGAAGCTGATGATTTTGGCTTGCAGCAGACCCTTAATCAGATCCGATAGCTTTTCTCGGAACTGAGGAGCCACCTTCCTCACCCTTTGAGCGATCGGCTTCGCGTCACCGACATCGATGTCACATTTGACTCCGCGTGCAGCTGGTGGTAATGCATTCCCTTTGCCAATTAGCAGAAGTCGGCTTTCCCAGATCTTCTGACGTAGCCGATCCACTTCCGCGGGTTCGTTCGCCCCCGGATCCACTTGGATATCATCAATCGTGACCTCCTCTGCAGTCAGTGGTACCTCCGGGATCACCGCCATACCTTCTCCAAGATCCTCAGCGTGTAGATCCCCGCCTTCATGGCAGCAGACTTGTTCATCTTCAGTATTTGTCGGATCCACCACTGGATCCAAGCACCGCGACT
>NW_003303752.1:1851576-1899360 GCF_000142945.1 Phytophthora infestans T30-4
CCCACTTGATCTCTCATGAGGGCCGACTTGACTTTGCTGATCCATGTTCGCGCTCGGTCTTCATCTTGATCCTTACCCGTGAACTCCTTCAGATCCGATATGGCTGAAATCCTTACCCTCTGGATCATAGACGATCCATCCGTCCCGGCTGCAGCTGTTGCTGCTGCTGCTGGCGAGGGGGATGGTCCATCCAGATCATCTGGGTCGAACTCATCATGGGAGTTATCTCCCTCCACTGACTGCATCTCCACGTCTCGTGCTCCATGTTCATGGAGCACTTGCGCTTGTTGCCTGGGTATAGTCATACCTTGTTCGGCCAGGCAACAACTCATCGCGGCTTCGAAGTGTCGATGCAGGATGCCCGAGGAGGTGTCGGAAAAGCCTGTAGCCACCTGGTCCACTGGCGAAACAGGATCGATTACCTTGAACCCGATCTGACGATAATCCCACTGGCTTCTTGCTGGATCTGGCTCGATCTTGGTTGGATGGTGTCAGATCGTGGGTATGGCGTACTGGATCCCTAGTCTTCACACTCGAAGGCGCTTCCTGTCCCCAGATCCTCGCCCGCGCTTCCAGCATGGACGCCCCCGGAGGGACCCAAAGTCATGCGTCGCGGCTCAGACGACGTATCCGACCTATCCTCCGCCGCGGATTCGTAGCTAGAGGATGCAGCATGGCTTATTCTCGGCGACGACACTGAAACCATAGTGTGCGACCTTTCTCCGGTGATGGGCTTGACTCTGACGAAGAGGTCCCGCGTCGCTGATACTATGAGATCCAAGTCTAGCTCGAAGATATCCTCTGCATCGAACGCACCAGCTACGATGCCTGAATCTGTAAGCAAACGTAATAGATCCTTGACTGCCACCAACTTGTTCGCCGTTTTTGTTGGTGCTCTCACCGGTTCCCTTGGATCTTCGATTTGGCGTAGATTCAGGATCTGCATGACAGGATCTTGATGCAGAAAATCGCGTAGAGCTTGGTGGCGATATACAAACTCGAGAGCCTTGTCGGACTAGCTTGACCTGGATCCATCTTGGTCTTCTTCCGACTCTGGAGCTTGCATTTTCATCCGCGTAGTCTTACTTGTGTTGGTCTTCTTTCTCGTCTTTATGACTAGCGGGCTTGGGTTTAGGTACGGTGTTGGCTTAACCGGTGAGTCTGCAAATGCATACCGTTTCGCCTTCACTTTCTCTTGTTTTGTTAGCGGATATTGACTTGCGTCAAGATCCGCAGGGGTCCCCGAGGGGACCTGGGGAGGATAGAGAGGTTTCTCTTCTAGATCCGGATCCGGATCCACCTCTCTTCCGTCGACAGAGTTCTCCCAGGACTTCATCGATCTGCGGATCTTGCTTCATTCAGCAGCGTCTTCTTTGATCCGACCTCCGATGACGCCTCTTCCCCTGGCTCAATCTTCACTTGAGCATCTTCTTCGGACTCACGGTGAAATCCCGAGTCATCAAAAGATCCGGGCACGCGCACCATTGTGGTGTAGCGGGATCAGCAAAATCTACGAGATTGCTGGATCCAACTTACCAACAGCGCCCAGACACCGACTAACGGAGGGGGTCCCTCGATGATCCGTGTTCTGCTGAACTTTCCTCACCTTGTGTACCCGTCGGTAGGGCGGGATCTTGCTCTCTCGGTAACTTCCGAAGAGTTCAAGTGGTGAAGCTTGAGTGTCTTGGCGAGACGTGGGGATGGGGTGCAGCAGCAGTGGTAAAATCTTCACTCTGCCGCTGTGGTTGGTTCTGGATCCCGAGCGAGTATTCGAGCTTGGTGGATCGAGGGCCTAGATCGTGGATTTGGCTGTAGAATTGTCTTGCGGGTGTGTTCCCTTGCCTTTGTGTTGCCTTTTCGTCGTACTTGCCGCCTCCTGTGACGGGATCTTGAGAGCTGAGAACTTCCAGGGTGTTGCCGGCCAAGTAGTAAATCCGGTTAACCTCTCGGATCTGCACGTGTAAGGGAAAGCTTACTAGGTTGTAGGATCTGGCCAATGTATTATCCAGCTATCACTACTAACACTAAATTCGTAATTCCCAACCTTCACCGAGCTCGTACGGCCAATGTAGTTCCGATTTTTGAGGGCAGGAAGGCACTTGCGTGTTACTGTGCAAATTGAAGACTGCATTGATACTTAAGCCTATACCTACCTGGATTTCTACCTTCTATGTCTTTTACCTACTAAACTCTCCATCAGGCTCGACTGCATGTCCTTTTTCTCCTTGGTCCATCATCCCAGCTGTATTATCATCAGATCCACCGGATCCATGACGTTATCATTAGGGTCGCCATATTATGGGTACACTTGTCCGGATCCAGGTCGCTTTGATCCACCTCACTGCAAGTGTACACTCGTCATGGATCTGAGATCTCTACTCTCCCACCATTGTCTTACGACTGGCTGCGGTCTCCATCACCCCACGAAAGTTCGAGATCCACTGCATCCCCATATCCCATTTCCAAGTCACTCCATGTGAGATCATCATTTGAATCTGGACTCGAAAGTGTGGGATCTGAGACATATCGTGGTGGATCTTGCCTTCTCGTTAGTCGTTGATGCCAGATCCACCTTTAGATGACGTCTACCCTCCTCTCTTCGTTGGATCCCTACTTGATCCAACTGTACATGGTACATCCCATATCCCCTAAGTGAACTTAGGTGAGGGTGGATCCTGCCTTCCCATACGTTATCCATACCAGATCCATAGTCGGCCCACACCTGACGCCACTTTATCTGAACCAATCCACTCCGAGAAAAGTGGATCTATGCCGGGCGATCCAAATGCTCCCTAACCACTTGGGGCTGTCACTAATTCAGGATAGTGACCCCTTGCTAGATCCCTTCTCTTATTTCTGAGAAAGCACATCACCACGGTAAGTGCATCTTTTGGTACAGGCACTTATCAGGGCTAACGAAGTCGTTTTGCTGTCTATCGTTAGCCACAACTACGTAAAACCAGGACGCAAAGTGCAAGGTGGGAAGCAAGGCGTCGATTATTTCAACGGAGAAGACGCATGGTTAGATTATGTGGGATCCGACAAGGAGCCCTGCGCGAGACTTCACATCTCGAACGTTATGGTCCGGCCAAAAGGGCGTGCAAGTACGTCTACAACTACGCTGTATGCCTATGCACTGATTTATTGCTAACCGTTGTTGTTGACACTAGTTTTGGGGCCTTCTGACGACAACATTCCGCCTGGGCACTACCGTGGCCAATCAACGTCCGGAAAGGTGCCTGCCAAAAAGAGTGTGATGCCAGTTGTACCCACAAAGCGTCTTGCTGACGCGTCGTCTAAGAAGCCGGCGAAGAAGAAGAAGACTAAGAAGCAGCTAACTAAAGAAGCGAGTGCTCGTCGCCGGGAGATGGCTGCTTTTGACAAGGTTTGGGGGCACCAAAACAGCTCGGGTGCGTGTGAGTTTGAGACTAATAATGTGTGCGAAACCTAACCAATTATGATGCTATGAACGTGAAGCAAGTGATGGAAAGCCTGTGAGACTACCTGGACCTCCCGAGTGCAGAGCAGAGACTCAAGAGCTTACCTCTCCTGTCATGGAAGGTATACAATCTGTTCACTATGCTGACAAGTACGCATGCTGACAATAATTATTTATTTATTAAAGGTAATGCTGACACGAACTCCCCAGTCGAGACTAATGCTGACGTGGACGGCATTGAAGACGCGGCTAATGCGGACACAACCCCCCCCCTCCGGTCGAGCCTAATGCGGACGCAGACGGCAATGAAGACGCGGCTAATACTGATACGGACCCTATTTCTAATGGCATAGCTGAAGAGACCAGAAATGCTGTTGTAACTATCAGTGATGAAACCAAGCCGTATAGCAAAGAAAACGCAGCGTGGAGGGTATTGACGACTCAGCAGACGAAGTCTATAGTCCTGCCAACGACAAGAAAAGCGATGATGAGGACAATGACGGGACTTATGAAGAGCAAAAAGAAAGCGTCGAGCTGCAAGGAGATATTGAAGAACCCAACCAACTTCTCCGCTCTTCTGGTGGCAATACACCGCTTCGATTCGACTACGTGGACACCTTGGACTCAAATATTGCCAACGCAGCTGGTCAAACGGAGCTAATTACGGATGGTGAAGGTGATGAGGACACGGCAGAAGCTGACGCTGATGCCGACAGCGAGAGTGACGCGAGTGACGCAGAAATATGCAAGTCTGACATGCTACAGCACGAAATTCGACGCGTTGCCGAGTTGATGAATAATGCAGAGCGAGATCGCTTACATCTTCGCATTCAAGGTAAGCCACCTATATCGTTAGACTGACATGAATATCATATAACACATTTGTTATGTTGAAAGAATCATCGGAGGTGCATACGGATGAGCAACTGGATCAAATGAAGATCGAGGGCTGGAACGTGTTGACCGACAACGTCGAAGCCAAAGTCGTGGACGATACAGACGTTGACACGATGTATGCAGGGTGCTGTGGGCCTTCGCAAGATATCATTGCCGCATCAAAGTCACCGCTTAAGCTCTTCTACTACTTCTTGCCAAAATCTTTCTGACGACAAATAGCAACCCAAAGTAACATCTACTGGAAGCAAACGCTAGAGGCAAGACTGCAGCAAGCTGAGTAAAAAGAAGCCACGATCACAAAGCGCCCACCACGTAGTAGAGCTGCGCTACTGAGGAAAATTCAGAAATGTCAAAAGGTTTCCCCTCACGAAGTTGTACATTGGATTGGCTTGATGCTTGCTCATGCCTTACGGCCATGTAAGCGCATGGATGGACATTGGTTCAAGGGCGATATCGGGGTGCTGCCAGCTGGGACATTTGGCCGTGTAATGGCACGTGACTGTTTCCGCGAAATCACAAGATTTCTTCACTTCACAGACAACAAGGACCCTGCCGGAGTCAAGGACCGAGCTTGGAAAATCCGATCGGAGCTATCAGTACTGGAGAAGACTTACAGGGAAGAATACGTGCTGGGATCTCGTGTGGCAGTTGATGAGGGAATCCTTCCCTCTCACAACCGGCGAAACCCCACGAGAACCTTCATGAAGGATAAGCCACACCGATGGGGCTCAAAGTGCGTGATGATTTGCTGCGCGGAGACAGGTTACTGCAAGAGGTTAATATACTGACAAGAATAGCACAAGGAGAAAGTGATAAGCTGACAGGTCAATCAATGTGCTCTGTGTTGTGCTTAGAGTCGAGTTAGACATTGGAAGAGCTAACGATGCACAGGGATCTCAATCTATGGACACCAAGAATGGCCCCGTAGCGGTTATTCGCAATATCGCCTTCGTATTTCGTGGGCTACTATATGAAGGGCGTCGTCTGGTCGTTGGAGACCGCTACTACACCTCAATAGATTTGGCGCAGCAACTACGAACTATGGAGATCAAGTACCTCGGGACAATGAACATCAAGCGAAAAGGCTGGTGTGATGCGTTGATGATAAAACAGCAAGCACAGACACCACGGGGGACGTTCCGGATGGTCTTAGCAAAGCTTCAACCCGGACTTATCAGTGTTATGTGGGCTAACAATACAGTCGTATACTTCCTAGCTTCCCAAGTGACCGCGGAGTCGACAACGGTACGTCGGAAAGAACGGAGCGGCTCAAGTGATGTACCATGCCCAGGCGTAGTGGCAGAATACCAGCGTTACATGGGCGGCGTTGATCGACGTCTTCAAGCTTACTCGATGCAGATGGTGATAAGGTATGGAGATATGATGACGTCGAGTGGATATTTTGACTAACTTATGCTGTTCGAAATTGCAGGTTCCGTAAATGCTACAAAGGTCTCTTCTTAAAGCTTGTTGACATGGCGTTAGTGAGCGCGTACATTGTCTATCGCCATCGGTGGGAGAGAACTAAGCCAAAGAAGAATTCGCACTTCGTCTTTCTGTCACAGTTGCACAAAGAGCTCATTGAAGAGAGCGAAGATAGCTTCACGAAAACGCGAGTCCCTCTGGAAGAGAACGACCCGGCAGAGCAATCATCCACGATGCAAGGCCAGCATAAACTCATTCAGACGTCGGAAACGCGGGTGAATAACGGTGTTCAACGCCTACGCCAGCACCAATGCAAGGTGTGCTCTGTGTATAAACCGCAGGAAAAAAACGAGGGGAGACTTCAAGCTACTATTGCACAACGTGCTCGCAGAACCACCGAGGGCTGGTGACGCTGTGCAACAGCGTCCGTGGCCACCCGAAGAACCCCAACTTCACCTGCTCACAGATTTGGCATTTGGTCTGGCAAAATGGGTAATTCGGCCCCAAGAACAGTCACATTAGGGACAAAGGTGTAGCAACAGATTAGGAGCAGTAGCAATGGTAGCAATACATAAACCCACATCTGGTTAGTTCGATACCGCTTCCACTCGAGTGTGCCACCATGCTTCCAATGATGAGCTTCGTGTGCTTGGTTTACTTTTGGCAATGCGATATGGCGACCGGGGATTCTCTCTGACCACTGAATTCACAAAAATCAGGATTTTAGGACGGGTGTGATTGGTTTAAATGCATTTTTCGCATAGCGCATCATCTTTCGGGAACTATTACCGGGGAGCTTAGCTACATCTTGGGCACAAAATGTACATTTTTGTACTTGCCTAAAGTATAAATACTTTATTCTATACAAATCGTTATGCAGTTCAGAGCAGCATAAGGCCGTTTAGTAACCCGTCCATGTCACCCCTCTGCGGGCAAGGGGTTAAGTAGTACTACGAAACATTGCTATTGGAAAGCGCCTGTTTTGGATGGAGCCTGGTCTGACCCTTCAACGGGTGCCCTGTCCTGTCATATATCGGCGAATCCTCTGCAAACCCACCGTAGTGCGACACCATGTGGTCTTTGGCTTCCTGTGAGAGTGCCTTGGGGCGAAAGTGAGCCCGATTTTGCAAAAAAAAAACACTTGCCAGGCGTGCCGTTGCCACTGCAACCAGCCTTTGATATGTTATTGAGACGCAATATCAGCGACCCCTGTTTGGAATACTCCCGCCGCGCTGGTTTGAACGCTGTTCGGGCGTAGAACGCGAGGTTCGGTGAAATGTGTCTGGCGTGAAGCTAAGCCGCCAAGTTGGCAATTTTCGTCTTCTGCAGGTTGTAGATTAGCTCCAAACCCGTGCGTCAAACACTCGGACGCCTATTTCCAATACATACGATATGACTAAACTGCGGCATTCACCAAAGCTCGATGCGCCGCAAAGCGGCGCAGCCACCTCAGTACGCACTCAAAAGCACGATCACTGTTTAATTTAGAGTGCATATATAGCCTGTTACTGGTCAGTTCATTAAATGAATAAGTATTGTTATACAACATATTACCCAATGTGCGAAAGCAAGTACTGCCAACACTGCCACTTGTCGAAATAGAAGCAGTGATAGCTTTTTTGAGGCGACCATTGCATTATTGAAAACCGTGAACGGTAGAAAATAGAACTACATTATCTGGGCGTTTCTAGATCCAAGTCCTCGTCGCTCTCTTTTTTGTCGCACTGTAATTTGTAAGAGTGCCTCATTTGGCTTGGATGTTTTGCAGACCTCCCTCTACTTTGGCATATGAACAATTGATTTTTGCCATGTCTAGAGTGATAGAATAATTTGAATAGGACGCCTCCTGATTGTACTCGCTACACTAATAGCGATCAAATGGTTCTGTTCTGGAAACAAACCCAAGTACTAATATCTAATTTGCCTTTAATTTTATAAATCAGAAAACCTTCCAGGTCTCAGATGTCTGAATATAATATATTTATTTCAACCAATCACAGGATCGGAAAAGCGTAACGGACCGACGGACAGACAGACAGGCGGACAGACAGATATTCATTTTATTTATTAAGACTAGCCGTTCGTCGCTGCTACGCGGGGTCCCTACTCCGAACCAAAGCTCTGCCTGTAGACAATATTCTGGGTGTAACCCCATCCCCAACCCCCATCTATGCGTACTCGACCAGCGCCTTTCATCTTGATCTTGAAGTCATTCGCGACATCGCAACACACAGATGCACATGGGAGAAGCAAGGCATAGCAAGGCACAGCTCTAAGTACTGCACCGTTTGTCCTTGCGTCTTGTTAATGGTCATGACAAAGACCGGCTGGTTAGAAAACTGCTTGCGTCTCAAATGAAATGGAAAGCTCCGAATGTCTACGTCACCGATGACAACGATGCAGTGAGTCAACACGTGTTGGACTTGTCGTTCACCTGCCATGATTATGGCGTGGATGACATGTCGCTTGAGGGCAACGATTTGAAGCCGTGTTCCGTTGAACAGTCCTAGTTCTGGATGGAGGTTCAACATCATCATGTTAGGAAACCCTACCTTGAGAGTCAGCTTGTGGGGAGAAATTTGACTGAAATTCATCGCGTGGAGTACATCCTGCCCGGGGAAATAACCGTAACCGTCGTCTTTACAGAATCAAAAACCATGTAATTCCCGCGCCTGTCCAGTCAAGCGATCGGCCACCTCTTCAACGAGCGGTGCATGATTGCGTTCGTGGTCGTGAGAATCGTATGGCTAGCAAAGTACTCGTCGGTAGCACCTCGGGGTGTTAATCTTGCCATGCATTTCGTTGATAATCCGATCCATGCCTCGTTAGGTAGCACCAGGACGAATCTCGTGGTCCTCGTCCTCGGGCGCAGGTGGCTGTTCAATCAGCATATCGCGCGGAGGCTTCATGTAATTACTTCTGAGGGAAGGGCTTACAGCATGCTCTCCCTCCCGAACTTGCAGCAGGAACTCGGAGAACACAGCCATTTCCTCAGCAGTGTGTGGAGTATCAGCTGTGCGCACACGCACCTTTTCCGTAAGACGCAACGTTTGGAAAAGGAGCCACAGCCTTGACGACTTGAGGCAACTGACGATGTCTCAACGGGTGTTGCATTTTTCACGACCGGGAGAACCTGGCGGAATTCTCCTAAAAGCACAACACTTTCCCGCCGAAAGACTCGGTGTCCACGCCTAAAAAGAACCGAACCAGAACCACGGTTCTGATAATTACTTAGAACCCCTAAGAATCAGGAACTGGGTTCCAAGAATTTTTGGGATCGGAGTTTCAAATGTGAAAGAACAAGAACCGCGACTTTTCAGCAAGAACCATTCACAGGCTCTCTTCTGCGAGCAACTATTGGACAGTTGCTATTGAAACGGTGAGCCCAAGGGTTGAAGTTTCACATTTTGGGCTCAGTAAAGACTGCAACAAGACACGGGAACCTCCTGGTCTAGTGGAAGTACCGAGTGCTGCAAGGAACCGGTCGGCCGAAGAAGAAGACGAAGTCGTCCCCGTCGGCAAGCGTGTGATTGGATCGGTGGGAGGTGTGGAAGCTCTGTCTTGGGGATTTGTTGAGAACCTCCCGGCGGAACTCCTCATTGACTCTGGGGCCGTAGCGTGCATAGTGCACCGGTGTGTCCTGAAGCCCCTCGGCTAAGCTACCCCCCTCTCCTACCTTACGCTGGTAGTCTGAACGGAGTAGCCAGATCTATGCTCGTTATCGAAGGAGTTATCAGCTTGCCCGTGACTTTGGGATCCGTCAAGAGGAGGAAACCGCTTGCCGTCGTACATAAGCTGCACGTCGACGCCATCCTGAGCACCAACGCACTCAAAGACTTCAGAGCTGTGGTGGACTTAGATGAGAGCACGGTGACGCTGAAAGACACGGGTGAGGTGTTCCCCATTGAATCTCCTCGAGTGGAGGAGCCTTACTTGTCTCGAATCTCGTCTACAATCAAGATCCGCCCTGGAGGACAAGCTCTCGTGGTAGCGGATGTTCAGGGTCAAATGGTTGACGGAACCGCCGTTCTGTAAAGGGCTTGCCGCATTGGATGACTCGGTTAAGGTCGCTAGAACTCTGTGTACGGTGCATAACGATCAAATGATCGTGGAGGTGTGCAAACCCTCTATTGAGGACGCAGTCGTCAAGAGGGGTACCCGACTGGCGGGTATTACGGTGGCCCCCAGAACCGCGTTTCAACTAGGGACTACCATAAGCGTTGAATACGGTGCTGCGAAGTCCGACGAGGCCCAAACAATTGACCGAGAAGCTCAAGACCGATGGGTACACTCAGTCGGTGAAGCCGCTAGCACCGCAACTGAAGATGCGAAGGCGTCCTTACCCGAACTCAGTCGTGTGCTCAAGGAGGAGCCCGAGGTCGACTTAGAAGAGTCCAATCTGGGAAGCGAACAAAAGGGGCTGTTCACGAAGTTCCTCCAGCCGTTCGGGGACATGTTCATCGAGACCTCGATGCGCCCCGGACGTACTAGCCTACTTGAATTTTCGATCGACACCGGCGGCCATCAGCCGATACAACACCCCCATTACCGGGTGTCCAAGGCGAAAGAAGACGTCATGGAGATGGAGATACAAGAGTACTTGAGAAAGGACTTATACGACCTTCGTCTAGTCCTTGGGCGAGTCCAGTGCTAATGATCCGCAAGCCTGATGGAGGGATTCGGCTCTGCATCGACTACCGAAGA
This sequence comes from Phytophthora infestans T30-4, assembly GCF_000142945.1. Classification (NCBI taxonomy): domain Eukaryota; phylum Oomycota; class Peronosporomycetes; order Peronosporales; family Peronosporaceae; genus Phytophthora; species Phytophthora infestans. Next base: position 1,862,042 of record NW_003303752.1, read on the forward strand.
TTGAACGCCGTCACTACCAAGGATTACTATCTGATTCCGCTCATTAACGGTATTTTGGACGTACTAGGGAATGCTATCTATTCTCTACGATGGACATTGCGTCCGGCTACTGGAGCGTCCAGATGGCGGCAGGGTGTGTGGAAAAGACAGACTTCACTTGCAAAAATGGCCTCTTTGAGTGGCTCTTGATGCCATTTGGGCTGTGTAATGTAGTCCCTGCCTTCGAATGACTATTGAGACTGTACTAGTCGACCCTAAGTGGGGAACTTGCCTAGTGTACCTCGATGACTGCGTGGTCTTCAGCGAAGATTTCCCTACTCACCTGGTACGGCTAAAGCAAGTCCTGGAACGGTTCAGAGCTGCTGGCTTCAAGCTCAAGATGAAGAAGTGTACGTGGGCCCGGGACCAAGTAGCGTTCTTGGGACACATCGTCACTCCTTCTGGCATCTTGCCCAACCCCGCAAAAGTCAAGTCAGTGATGAACGTGCTAAGCCCGCACGACTTGCACACTGTGAGAGTGTTCCTGGGTTTGACTAGTTACTTCAGGCGGTACATCCCGGGATACGCGGCCATATCGGCCCCGACCGAACGACTCAAGATGAAAGGGGCTCAGTTCTATTGACGCGAGGACTGTGAAGCCGCTTTCCTGCAGCTCAAGCGTAAGTAAGGGGAACCTCCTATCCATGTGTATCTTGACTTCGCGAAGCGTTTCCACCTGTATGTGCATTCTTATAAACTCTTCGTGGGAGCGTGCCTGGTGCAAACCGTGGACGGGCGCGAGAGGGCCGTAACCTATGCGAACAAGCTGTTGGTTGGTTATGAGAAAAACTGGGTCCACAAGGAGGACGGCACCTCGGAAATCGAATGTTGGGGTATTGTATGGGCTACGCGCAAGTTTCGCTGCTACTCGGATCCCTGTGAAGTCAACCTGTACACGGATCACAAGTCCTTGGCGTGGGTCTTCAACAAAACGAACCGCACTAGTAGCGCTAAGCTGGCTAGGTGGGCCATGGAACTATCTCAACTACGCTTCAAGGTGTTCCACAAGCCCGGTACTTCTACGGGTCACGTGGATGGCCTATCTAGACTTTACACCCAAACCATCAACACTATCTCTATGTCGGAGCAACCCAATGATGTTGACGAGTCCTCCCATAGTACTGTCGAAGTCGGGGAGGCTGCACCTCTCGGCTCAGCTCTAATCCCTTCGAGATCTTTATTAGAGAAAGCTGGTGACTCTAGTTCAATGGCGTCGCCCGACGAGAAAGGAACTACTAATCAACTCTTGATGTCCCCGGTCGATGTGTTCGGACTCCAACAAACACGCTTCGTGGAAAAACAAAAGAGGACTCCTTGGATCCAGGCTATGATAGCGTTCCTAAGCGACGAAGCTTTAGCTCTAGACCCTCAGCTACGCAGTAAGGTCCTAATGATGACCCCGAGCTACTCGGCGAAGAACGGTGGACTCATGCGTCACGTGCACTTAAAGGCGCGAGCTTTTTCGCATCAACACTAGAAGTATCCGTGACCCCCCCCTGCCGTTCATATCGACAGTACTACATCACTTTCATAAGGATGTGTTCGCTGCGCATGTTGGAGTTACGAAGACGCTCGACAAAGTAGGTAAGCACGCTTTCTGGCACGGATGGAAGAAGGATGTGGCCGAGTACGTCCGGGAATGTACCGTTTGCGATAGTAGTAAAGGATAACGCCCTTGGGGGAACGGCCTGATGCAGAGAATACCCGTGCAAGAACTGTCTGGACCCTTCTCGCTACTAATGGTGGATGCAATAGGTCCCCTGGTAGTTACCCCTCGAGGTAACAAGTTAATATTCGTCCTCGCCGACTACTTTACTCGAGGCGTTCCCCGTGGCTCACTTAGACGTGGCATTTGTAGGAATAATGGTGAACGAAGTAATCTCGGGACATGGGGTACCCGAGAAACTGTTGAGCGACCAAGGCTCCAACTTCATATCGGTTTTAGCTCGGTCTTTCTACGAAACGCTTGGAATTAAGAAGCTTTTTGGCGGTTAAGGCGGTAGACTCGAAATCTATTGGGGTAACCCGCGTGAGTTCAAGTCTCACAGCTGTCGACATCTATATGCGTGCTTGTCGTTTTTGAACGAATTTGAGCTTGCCGGCGCTTCGCTTGTGTGTGTGGCCTTGCCGCGCGAGGTCGACCTGGATGTGGCACTGCTTTCAGCACGAAGCCCGTGAAGACGAAGCAAGGACGAATGCGCCTAGTGGCGTATAGTGGCGTCCGTATGGCGGGTGTGTAGGCGTAGGGTGGCGCTGCGGGTAACCACGACTTGTTCAGTGTCAGGTGAGGGCAGCCAGGGCAAGTTCGAAGCTTGGTTGGCGTGTAATGGTTGAAGCAACTTTGCGTGGGTGTGTGGGAGTCTGTATGGATGCTAGGACAGCTTGGCCGAGCGGTTAAGGCGATAGACTCGAAATCTATTGGGGTAACCCGCGTGAGTTCAAGTCTCACAGCTGTCGACATCTATATGCGTGCTTGTCGTTTTTGAACGAATTTGAGCTTGCCGGCGCTTCGCTTGTGTGTGTGGCCTTGCCGCGCGAGGTCGACCTGGATGTGGCACTGCTTTCAGCACGAAGCCCGTGAAGACGAAGCAAGGACGAATGCGCCTAGTGGCGTATAGTGGCGTCCGTATGGCGGGTGTGTAGGCGGGAGGTGGCGCTAAGGGTAACCACGACTTGTTCAGTGTCAGGTGAGGGCAGCCAGGGCAAGTTCGAAGCTTGGTTGGCGTGTAATGGTTGAAGCAACTTTGCGTGGGTGTGTGGGAGTCTGTATGGATGCTAGGACAGCTTGGCCGAGCGCTGCTTACCACCCTCATACCCAAGGCCTGGCCGAACGCTTCAACGGTACCCTGATGGGAATGCTTAAAATGTATATCAACGAAGCGCAGAACGATTGGGACTTGTATCTACCTCGGGTACTGTTTGAGTATCGTTCGTCTTACCACGAGGCTCTCAAAGCCTCCCCGTTCTTCCACCTGTACGACTGAGAACCGGTACTACCCCTGGACCTCGCGTTCCTTAACACGAACAACGAATGGAAGAGTAACGAAGTCTCTAGTTACCGCTGGAAATTGTTCCTATCGCGAGCTACAGGACGTCTGGTGGAGCGCCAACTCTTGAAGGCCCAGGGTAGGCACAAGCAACGTGTAATGGGCCCCTCCATTACATAAGTAGGTAGATTTCTTTACATAAGTAGGTGCATCAGCACACGCTACTCGTGTGCTGAAATGCTGTCATGCCATTGGATGATATATGGGGAGCCAGACCCATTATTAGCCAATTGGACTATGACGTGTATTTGAGTGGCCAGGGCTGTGGCCTTGGTCCTAAAATAAAGTCAGAGTTGATTTTTCCTTAAACCTAAGACTCATTCGTCCTATTGCGAGCTTCCCCAACACAATAGTGTAAGTAAGTAACGGAGTAAACACATGGCCCGCTACACAACGACTGAGTAACTAGGTGTCGGTAAAGTTCAAAGAGAGTGACCCTGTGTGGGTCTATCAGTATTTCCGAGCGCGTCGCGGAGAAAGGACCACGAAGAAGCTCGCATTCTCGAGGCATGGCCCCTACCGTGTGGTCGAAACTATGGGGGAGAACTCCTATTGAGTGGCTATTCCTACCCACACGAACCGAGAAGTGACAAATAACGTCAATCGCTTGAAGCATTTCCAAGGTCGATGGAGCAGGTCGTTCCCGTCCAAAGTACCCGAGGGAGTCCAGACGAGTCCCGGAACGGATGACGACGGTCCTTTGACGGAAGGGGATCTCCCTTCTACTAGCTTTGTGGAATGACTCTTGATTGGAGGCGAAGAGACGGCATTGACTGGGGTTCCATCGACATAATCGCTAGGCGCAAGAAGAGCCGACTACAATAGTTCCTAGTGTTATTGGTCATCTACAAGACCTCGGAACACTCTGTTACCTTCTTACGCCGCTCTAATCAAAGCGTTCGAAGAAACTCGTCGTAGGGAGGAGGGTCTACCAGAATTACGGCGCAGCGCTCGGTTAGAGGATGCAAACGCCGCTGTGGACGAAGAGGAACTGCTCTTCTAAAAGAGAGGAGTTGAAATGGATTGGTTGGTTCAGTTCGAGGAACTCTCGATCTAGTCTTCCTCGGGAGTGCTCAGAGGAACACTTCTTACTTTACTCTGTATACGTTTGGATTTTGTGTTACGGATTGGCTACCCTACTACCTGTCGAGAAGAAAACCCGCGGTTCTAAAATGAGGGACAAGAGCGATAAAAACGAGATAAATCGCGGGTGAAAGACAAAAGGAAACATTAAAATTTTGGGAACGATACTAGTACACCTACATTCGTCCGGACAGAACGGTTCTGGGCTCTTACAAATCAAGAACTCGATGGGGCCTTAAAACTAGGCTACTTTAGCGGATTCCTTCGTCGGTGAGGTGGGAGTAGAGTGTTCTCCCGGGGAGCTCGACTTCTTCGGCGCCGATAGAGATCGCGACGCCGAGCGTCTCCCTGGAGATCCTACCTTCGTCGTCGACGATGGCGAACGCGACCGCGAACGTTTGCGGGTTTCGTCTAGCGACTCCATGATAGGGGATCGAGTCGCTGCTTCGACTTTAGTGTGTTTCACAGGAGTTTCCCTGTGCCCCTTCACGTGCGGAGAAGGTGGTCGTGTTCCCTCGCGCCGTGGCTCGCCCTTACCCTTCTTTTAGCCGATGACTTCGGACGTGAAGCAGAATGCTCCACTGAGCGCGCCGACAAGACCTCTTGCGCACCAGTGATCTTGACTGCGACTGCAGGGGTGAAACCGAACGCTTAGACGTAGCTGCGTGCGCTTTGAGCTTTCCTTTGGATCGTGGAGGTAACGGAGACCGCTTATGCGCGGAACTGAGGCGGAACTTTTTCGGGGGCGAGTAGCTACGCGATCGATAGCGGGAACGCTTCGTGCGAGGCTTCGATTTCGGAGGCGTACGGGAGAGCTGCAGCCGCTTGCTAGGACGCTTGTCTTCGTTAGTGCTCTCTTCGGAGCTAGAATCCAAACGCAACGTTTTCTTGACGGGGTGGACTTCTTCGAATCGTTCTCGATTTCCTCTTCTTCGTAGGCCGACACTTCCTCGCTCGCCTCATCCCGAATCGCCGTATACGTGCCATCCGTGCACTCATAGGTGGCATAACCCTCGGCGTCTGCTTCGGACGAGTAGAGAGGAGCTACCTTGGGTGTCCTCAGAGCTCCTCCATCCCGTTCCCGCGAGAGCTTAGTCGCTAGTTTCTGAATGCAAGGGCAGTTACTCAGCGCGTGCCAGACTCCCTTCGAACGGTCTCCCACCCAGTGTGGCTCCTGCTTGTCTTCTGACTTCGAATTCAGCAAATCAAGAGCTAGGGCTTGATCGGTGAGCTGACTATCCCGCTTCGAACTGTTTGGATCAAGAGTTCCAGTATGTTTCAGCAACTCTGTGATCGTCGTGAAGCCACCCTCGTCGATGCGAAACGGTTTAAGAGCGTTCTTCTCTTTGCAGGAATACGCCTCCGCGTCGCGAGAGTAGAGTTTGGAACGATTGTCAATAACCGGGCCGTTGCAAGACTTGGCGTCTGGAGCATTCCGACCAGGCTGACCCCCCATCCACATGAGGCGACGTCGGTGAGCGCAGTTCTCGAACAGCTGGAGGAAACCGAAATAACCCCAAGTCTCGATGCAGATGCTCACGAACCAGACGCGAGCGACCACAGCCGACATTTTTGCCTTACGACGCTGAGTCTGTGCGTTGGTAGTCTTCAACGGGACGTTCGCTTGCCAGTCCCAGAACCTAAAACGGTTCTCGTTCCAGAAACGCCAATGAGAAGCGTGCACGTGAAAAAACTCCTGCGGATTGTACCACAGATTTGAGCCCCGCCCCGGGTAGGCGAGCTGGTACGGCTCTTGACCCAGCTCGGACGCTTCGTGGTAGATCCTCTTGAGGTCATCGACTATCGGAGAAGGAGTCGTGTCCGTCAACTTGAACGACAACGCGCACGGTGACCAAGGGTGACTCTGACGCTTCTTGCCGGAACGAGGGCTCTCTGTAAGCGTTTTCTTCTGAGCAGATCCGGTGCTAACCTTCTTAAGCGGGAATCGACTGCCCGTGGTAAAACGCGGATGGCGGGGCGGATTTCCGCGAGCAGGCTGGCGTGACGGCTTCGGCATGATTACCACGAGCCCGGTAAAGACGTCCTCCGCCTTCGCTGTGTCGTCCAGAATTGCCTCCGCGATGGAGTCCAGTACCTCAAGGCCAAAGGAACTCGCATTAACCGCGAATATACCGCGCATGGTGACCCAGAAGCGTTCGTAGGCCGAAGTATCGCTGAGGGAGGAGCTGTCGGAGTCGAGACGACTCTACATTCCAGACGGTCTTGTAATTGCGGGGCGCCTTGCCACGCGAAGGTCCCATACTGGTGTCGCATGAAGAAGAAGTGAAGCGGAGGATGCGTCTGTGGTCGAGGCAAAATTGCCGAATGAGCTGAAAGACTGGCCGTCGGGACCTGGATCTCCAGTTCCGTCTCTTTAGGGATTTCTGTGAAAACTACACACTGGGTACTCTCGCAAGAGACGAAGAACCGGTGATCTCCTTCCTCAAATAACTTGATTGACGGTTAACGATTACGACCGATGGGGATCAACCGACTTCGAGAAGAGTCAACTCGAGAGCACTTAATTCTTATTTGCAAAGTGTTCCTCTCCTACAATGTGGTCTCAAGCGAGTGTCTTCGTCGAGTACGCCCGCTGGGAGCTGTGGCCCGTGTACGTAGAGGCTATAACGGTCTGGGTCTAAACGACTCCCCTGCGTAACGTTGCTTGGTAGTTCCTAGTCCAAGTGTGGCGCGTTACTAAGATGAACTGCGATATTTGCGGCGACTGTGCTTCACTATACCGGGACGTGCTGCAAGCCGGTGAACTACGCCAGCTCCGGGGTGCTACGTACGCTTATGGGGTGTGGGTGCGCTCTTCGCTGTGCTTCCCATCGTTCTGCTCAAGGGAGACGAGAAGTATGGTCGATATGGGAGAATGTTGCGGAGTTGGTGGGTCGCCGGCAGGGTAACTTTCTCCGACTACATCCCTGATGTCCTTCTTCGCACGAGGTATTCGAGCATACGCTACTGGGACGCTTTCTGGGGCACTTTTAAAACTACCTGGATGCGTCTTTACGCCGTGGGTGAAGCTGTCTGCTGGTTAGTACTACTGTGCGTCTCCCGGTTGCTGTACATACCGATCAACATGTTCGACCTAGTGGAGGTCGTACTCTTGGGACCTGTGGGTGTCGGCGCCGCACCGTTATTCCTGCTGGCTTTTAACTGTTGTCTCGAACGGACTGGCTGGAGCCTCGCCTACGGACTTATCGTGGTAAGTACCGGAGTGACTTCGCAACCTTGTCGCCTGTACGACGAAGGGAGCACGCTACGGACCGTCTTTTCTAAAGTGTTGGTTAACCCAGCTCTTTCCAGTGCCCGCCGGAATGCTTCTGAGCGCAGCCGAGCTGAAGCTCGGAACATCGAACGTCTACGGGTTGACGACGACATTGAAGTGTTATACGACTTCGACCCCGACTTACAGGATAACGGTACCGAGGACTACCCTGAAGCGTTCCCGTACCGCCTACCTGTCGAGTTGACGAACGCCGAAGCTACAGGGGTTAACCTAATGAGCCAGCGGGGTGACCCCGTTCGCCGAGGACGGCAAACGCCAAGTCGGGGAGGCTGTCCCGTACCCGGTAACGAGGGGGTCATTCCAGGCGTCACACGGCTGGCAAGGATGACCCGTGGTCCTGAGGCCACTCCTCGTCACGCCGTTCCGTCAGGTTAGTACCCGCTAGACTCGGCGGCTCGCGTACCCCCTGTCGAGACCGTTAGAGCTGCCCTCTAAAGTGGTCCTGGAACGCTGGGACCCGTTCGACGTGGGACTAAGACGCCTCGCGCAATCGAGTCCCTTCCTAGTGCTCCCTGCTGTCCTACGAGGGTGGAAGTCAGGTGAAGCTAACTGCTTCTTCAGGTGTAAGAGAAGCGTGATATGTATGCGAGGAAGGGAAGGTGCTAGACCTCTCTTCCGGCTAGCTCTCATCCTTATATTGTCCACCTTCTACTCAAGTGGAAGTCAAGTCAAATAAAGAAATTTATATTCTTTTAAGTGTTCTTGCCTACCGTTCCGGCCACTGAACGAGATCGTACTCCCTGAACAGCCGCAGACTACCCGACCCTTGAAGGAGGAGGTATACAGCACAACGTAGGATCCACCAGCCATGTAACGTGGTGTACAATGCACCACCACTTCGTATAGGAGCGACTCCAGCTCGTCTCGTAGACATCATATCGGCACCTGCCTCAGCAATGCTACTTAGCGGGTAAAATGGGCCTCACCGTAGTACTATAGTACAGTTTTCTTAGGTAAGCTTAGTTTTAATACTCTAAAATAAGAATGGAGCGTTGGCACCCTGCTGGTTCCAGCAACTGCATTTTTCCGGCCACATCAATATGCTTCTGGTCTCAGGAATGGTGCTTCGGAGTAAATCACATTGAAAACAAAACTGTACATGTAATGCTCGAATGAAATTGCTGCGCGGTCTCGATTGGCGTTTTTAGTATACATGCTGATAAAAAATGCAAGATCAGTAAATATGGCTCTTGCTACACGCTTGGGGCTATTTTACTTAAAGGCGAGCGTCGCTTGGCTACGGGGCTGCTTCTTGATGCACGCGTTGACATCCTCGGTCGCGGTGTTTTCTTTTGTGTACTTGGCACGTCTTGGCTGAAAATCTGCGAGTTCGCTGAACCACCTGATGACGGGGAAATGACCATTGTAGATCGCAAAGTCAATTGCGACTGTAGTGCAGCCTTCCGTGCGATTCGCCCACAGCCACTGCACCGTGGCCAAGTGACCTCCAGCAGCAGCAGTGTCCATCGCTCCTGTGGTGCAGCCTTCAGTACGGTACTCATGCAGCCACTGCACAACATCAAGATGACCACCTGCTGCAGCGCTGTCCATTGCGTGTACGGAGCAACCTTCGCAACGGTTTTCATGCAACCACTTAATTATTTGGAGGTGGCCCCGCAATGCTGCAGCATCCATCACTCGAGTCGAAATCTTCTTCTCGGGACAGTAGGCATTGAGCCACTTGATAATGTCAAGGTAGCCCTCTGTCGCTGCAATTCGCATGGCCCAATCAAAGCCATGGTCAGCGATCTCTGCGTTTCGCGCGCCCAACCTCTTCAAAAGCGTGAGGTATCCGCTGCATGCTGCCTTCTGAATAGTCCATCGAGTGGAGCAGTCCAAGAATGACTCGACGAGTTCTGGCACCAATCCGCTGGAAATGGGACCGACCAGATCTCTCACGACCACCTCGACACTCATCATCCGTTCCATCATGGTGTGCTGTTTGTTATGTGGTGTGCTGAATGAAAAATGAAAAGTGAGAACTAGACTGAAGAACACTTCATGCGAAGTTATCGACAATGGTAATTTGGGTCACCCCTTAAAAAGAAAGACAATGGGTTGCTTTAGATTGAGAAACATGACCATTAATAGATTAGGAATCGTCTCACGCCGCGCCTCAAACGCACGTTCTCAAGAAACAGTCAGTGACCACGACGTCTCATCCCGTAAGCGACCTCCGCCGTATTAGCCCCGCACGTGACTGTTGTGTGAGACATTAGCATGTATTATAATAGTACTTGTTAAAAGTAAGAGCTGTTTTACCGTTAGAATGCTCAAAACTGGAACCAAAAGAAACATTGGACACTTAACTCTCAACATCTGCCGAGGGATGCTACATAAGTATTGGGGGTCTTCTCATGAATGGCGCTTTGTCCAGAAACTGACACTAAACCCCTTTAACATTAGCTTCCTTCAGCATAAATAGCAAATACCTCTGCATTAATTGCTAATTGATAGGTTCTGACCTGCTGTTCGATCCAGCATTCTCCTACATGTACCCCAGCCAGTTGCTGTCTTGTCTGTACTACCTTGGCACAGCCTACTCAAACTCAGTTCCGGCATGATAGCCCCATGCTCATTCGTCGCGGACGGTGTCTCGGTGCCTCCAGAAGCGTGGCGCTCAGTCGCCGTTCCCTCCGAGAACAGCGAGTCAACGGCTGCATCCCCTGGTCGACGTCTTGCACTTCCACGTGTTGCTCGTTAAGCCACCTTAAAATGTGCATGTGGCCATTGAGTAGCGCGAAGTGCGAGGCCACACTCGTGCAGCCTTCCGTGCGGTTGGCCGCAAGCCACTGTGCAGTCTTGAGGTGTCCTCCAGCCGCTGCGCTGTCCATCGCAGCAGTCGTGCAGCCTTCTTCACGGTTCTCATGTAACCACTGAACGACATCCAGTCGCCCGTATGCAGCAGCACTGTCCATGGCTGCCGTCGTGCAGCCCTCATCTCGGTAGTGATGAAGCCACTTAATGGTGTGGAGGTGTCCACGAAGAGCAGCCGAGTCCATTACTTGCGTCGAGCATTCCATATCCGGCTGGTAAGCGGTGAGCCACTTGACAACGCTCAGATCACCGCGGTCCGCTGCTGTGCGAAGCGCCCAGTCCAGCTCTCGAGTCGTAATTGGCGATTCTCTCTTTCCCAGTCGCTCAAGCAGCGTCATGTAGCCGGTACACGCAGCGCGCTCGATCGTCCACTTGTGCGAGACGTCCAAGTACTCGCTCACCATTTCAGCCACGTGTGGACACCCAGCCAGTGCGTCCTGTTCGCGAATCACGACGTCAACGGCAATGAACACGGGAGTTCGGAAGCTCATGGTGGGTGGTCCCTTAGGCGAGTTCGAATGATGAAATGAAGCTGTTAGTTGTTGTTAGTTTACGTGGAGTCAACCAGCAGGTTCAAGAGGAAATGATTTGGGGCAACAGCTTTTGAAGTAGAGCATGGTTGGCCCTTCCGCAATTATCTCGCGCTGACGTACATGTACTGTACCTCGCGACCTCTGAAGCTCCAATGAGACGTGATACGTGATTGCGGCGGTTACTTCCGGCTTTCGATCTAGCAACATTAAAGACAACGACGAGATGACGACCACCGTTGGAATGGAAGCCAAGTGCACTCGACAACGTGGGGACGTGACCCAATTTGGTCCAAATTTTGGAATCTTGATTCTGGATGCAGCGACGATATGGTTGTACTGTACCGTGCGCATCTCAGTGTTGTGCTCCGTCGTTGATAATCCACATGCCCTCTGTTAGCGCGCGTGCGCGCAAACAGAAACCGTTATGCAGTGCCATTGGCACCGCGACGTTTCGCTCTGAGTTGAAGCTGGCCAGAAGCTAAGCTAGATGGTGTGTCTCCACACTGGATTTAAGTGCGACACAGTGTACAGTGTGTCGCACACACTGTCTGCGACAAAACGTCATAGAAATTCGAGACTTGTCCTAAGATTCCTATTATATACAGATGAACCATTCGGTAGTAATCCCTACTCTTGCCGCAATGACTATCTAAGGGCTCTTCTGCAAACATTGTCATTGAGGGTCGCCCCTAAGTTCGAAACTACCGTCGATCTTCTCGTTGAGGCTCATTAACCAAAAGTGCAACCTAGTGAACAAGCAGAAGACCGGTAACCATGCCGCAAAGCCGTGAACTTGCAAACAAAAAGAACGACCACAAGGACCGTCAGTCGCGCGGCCCGATGGGCTCCGCTGCTGGGCCCAAGAAGGGTGCGTGCGCAGCATAAATAGCGCGGCAGTGATGGTCAGTAGCTAAGGCTGACGCTTTGTTCGTTTTGTTGATGTAGGAGGCGCTGGTGCTCACAACTGGGGTGTCTCGACCGGTGAGGAGGGCGCTATCGCGGCCGTCGACCGCAATGACCCCAACTACGACAGCTCAGGGGAGAAGTAGATCAGTGCAGAGAAAAACTAGTGGCTGTAATCAACAGGTGATCAAGAGGAGGAGAAAGAAGAAGAAAACAAAGTGGGCTGAGAGGTTAATTGGCGTTGGTTGTAGCTGCTGGGCGTGCGTTGGTGGACGCAGGGGAGCGTGCGCAGAAATAAAGAAAAATAAATTACCGAAACCATCATTAAAATTAGGTGGCGCTTCCTAATGTTGCTCTAGTGTCAGCCTTCACGTACACCACACCATTCACGGGCACCACCAGAAGCTTTAACAGTAACAAATACAGTACCATGGCGATGCCTTCTGCTGAAGTGAACGCAGCATCTGTGACGACCATCCCCAACTCCATGTGGAAGTCTCTGCCTCTCATTGAAGAAGGATCACTCGTCATTCTTTTCGAGACGCACAACTCGCTCACTTACTGCTACGCACAGCGGGGCGCCATTTACCAGAATCGTCATGGTGCCTTCTACCACAACGACATGATCGGCCAACCGTTCGGCTCCAAGATTATCTCGAGGAAGAAGAATGCGCACGGATATCTCATACTGCTGGCGCCGACGCCCGAGCTCTGGAGCCGCGCTTTGCGGCACCGTACGCAGATCGTCTTCACATTGGATGCCAGCGCTATCATGTTCGCGGCTGGGCTGCGCTCAGGTTCACGCGTTGTCGAGTCCGGTACAGGCAGCGGAGCACTCACCACCAGTTTTGCACGCACTGTGGCACCTCACGGCCACGTTTTCACGTTCGAGTTCAATGCACACAGAGCGGAGATCGCTCGTGAAGAGTTCAAGCGCAACGGCCTGGAGAGCGTCATCACAGTGGACTGCAGAGACGCATGCGAGCAAGGATTCCCCGTGGAGCTCGAGGGCACTATTGACATGGTCTTTTTAGACTTGCCAAGTCCGTGGAAAGCGGTGGGTCATGCTGCTAAAATGCTGAAGCAAGGAGGATTCTTCGCGTCCTACTCACCTTGTATCGAACAAGTGCAGAAGACATGCGGGGCACTGCGAAGCGCTAATTTCGAGTGTAAGTGCAGAAGCTGTGAAGGATTTTACACATTTATAGAGAGATTAACAGTGCTTTGTGTGTCTGTGCGGTAGTGATTCGTACGATTGAGACAAGATTGGTGCCGTACAACTCCCGACGGATTGATCTGCCCGTTCCAGACTTTGGATTCGGTAAGAAGGTGAAGAAAGAGAATGGTGCTGCTGCTTCGGCAGTAAACGAGAAAAAGGATGAAGACAAACCCAAGACGGAGGAAGAAAAAGAAAATAAACGCATGAAAAACGGCGGCCGCAAGCGCAAGTATGTGCCTGGTGGGGTGGGTGAGCACGTTGTGGCAAAGAAGGACGACGAGATCCGCGGACACACGGCGTATCTGACGTTCGCGACCACGTTTCTAGAGTAAATTGCTGTCTCTTCTTTTATCTAGTGCCCACAACAAGTGCTAGGATAGAGACAGATTAGTAGTTTTCCACCTGACCTAAGTGTAGTAAAGGCAATGCTATGTTATGTGAATATGGTCTGTAAGAAAACGTCGACATGCCGTCGCTGTAGTTTTGATAGAAATACCCTTCTCTTTACCGTACCGAAGAGATAAGGGAACGATGAAGATGTAAGCAGCAGAAATTAACGTTGTACTGGTGTCTTGCCCTTCACATGATGGTGCACTTGGCCTTATTGCCACGCCGAGGTTGGTACTTCTCCAGATACTTGAGCTGGCGCAGGTTGATGGCCCCACGGCGAAACTTGCGGATATGCTCTACGGCATTGATGGGGTCCAGTCCGTACTCGATCAACGCGATGGCTACAAGAACAGGGGCTCTGTATTGGCCACAAAACAGAGATCAATTAGTCACTGTGTCCTAATAAGGGGAGTCAATCTGTAAGCACGCACCGGCCAAGTCCTGCCACACAATGCACCGCAATCGACTTATTGTTCTTGGAGTCAATAGAGTTGTCTTTAAAGCACGTCTCGACTAGATCGAGCCATTGATCCAGGATCTCCGGGTCGGGTGATTCGCCGTCGGGGAATTCGAGCTCGTGCACGTGGATGCCCGCAGCTTCCACAGACTCGCTGCTGTAAGTGACCTCACAGGCGCGCACGAGTTCTGTAACGTTATGCTTCTTGAGCTCCTTGAGATAAATGTGCAAGTTGCTGTCGTTGGGGGCGTCCATGATCACGAAGGACAGGTGCTCCCACTTGACCATCGTCGGCTTGTTCGTCGGCGCGATCATCGCGTCTCTACGGTGTCTATAGTAAAAATAGGTAAATGGGTTACAGTCCTCTGGACTCGCTGGAAATCACGCTTCTTTTTTCTCTTTTTAGTAAGCAAGGCACTGTCGTCGCGTGTCGGTCGGTCTAGGCTCAACAAACTTATCCCATCCGTTGAATGCACCGCCAATTCGCTCACTCGTCGATGGCTTCACTGTCGAAAAAGGTGTGTTTACTCCTGACGGAACCCTCGGTTGGGGGCTACTCTCCACTCCCACAACCAGTGGACTCGGCGAAGCGTCAGGGAACTCAGAGTTGCTCAATTTGGACGCCAGACGTCGGGATTGACCGAGACAAAAGGCGGTGGAGGGAGTTCAGCAAGAAGATACGACACACACGCGCGGTGGATGTCGAGCTACTAGTTGCTGACGTGGACACGAGTTGCAGTTAGAGAGAAGCGACCGATTGGAGCCGATCGTCTGCTTGGCTGGAGGGCGTTTTCTTGACTGAGCGACGCAGCTGGGTTATTTTGAACTGAATATTGAAAAGTCGAAATTTTAACCAGTGAATGGTCTTTTTATCACAGATTGAAGCACGACCATTGGTTAAATAGATTATGGTAACACTGAATGATGTTCTGTACACGAAATCATGTTAACCAATCAGAGGCGTCGCAAGCGCTTCTTTTTTGCCGAGCTCCAGATATTTGATCGCGGACAGAATTAATCCTGCATGTGAAAACCCATCTTAAATGAGTAGCCATATGGGTGACAGAATGCAAATGCCGACAAAACTAACTGCCAGTCAGTGTAAAAAGGGCGTGCAAGATAGAAGAGATGTGCAAATCCTATTTTATCAACCAATCGAATCACTCAAAATCCTGATTTTATTCGCCGATCCAGCCGTTATTTCTGTGCCAGCCACTTTGTAAGATGGAGGAAACCAACCGTTATTTCTGTGCCAGTCACTTTGTAAGATGGAGGAAACCGTCGAGCCCGAGCCACCCACAGAGCCTCCATCAGCGCTGCAAGGCGCAGAGGAGGCTGCCATCGCGAGCCTTGTTGACGAGGTCTTTTCCCAGCCAACGCAACGTAGAATGCACTACTCAATAAAGCAGAAACGACACGCTCTCCTAGCAACAGAAGGTCTTAGTGAGCGTGAAGCTGCACGCTCGCAAAAAATACCGCGGTGGACGAGAAAGAACAAAGAGGACATATTTGCGTTCAGAGGCAGCGAGAAGACGCTTTCTCGTGCGCCTGGGCGTCCCGAGATGGTCCCGTTCAAGGTGGAGCTGATCACCTTCATGAAGGACACTCGTCGTGAGAGTCGGCCCCTCACCGCCTCCATCATGGCCTCTTACATTCGTGACGAGCACCCGGCGTGGCTACAGGGCTACACTGAAGGAAAGAAGGACACGTTCACAGCATATGAATCGCTACTAAAGCTGATGCGCCGCTTTGCCTACCGGCACGGCTTCGTGCAACGCACTCCGCACGGTTTAAAGGTAACCCATACATTGTAAAATTACCTCTAGTTAACTGATATCTAACTGATAATTTATGCTGCTATGTATTCCTTCTTTCTATAGGAAAAACTCGAAGACCTAGAAGCTGTTCAAAAAGCGTTTGCTTGCGTTTTTGAGGCCAAGTATAGCGGATATAATGCAAGCGAGGTATTTAACTGCGACGAGACTGGCGTTTACTTTGACGCGCCACCAGGCAAGATTTTGTCGGAAAGGGGCCAATCGTCGGCAATAACCGCCCAGCCATTCTCTGCTGCTTGTTGATAACTTGGCGTGCCATGTTTCTGGTGAATCTGAGGCGATTATCTCGGAGGAGCTCATGGCAGTGCTCCAGCCACTGCCAAAAAACTCTACTTCCGTGTGCCAACCTTTAGATGTAGGCATCATGGGGCCTCTGAAGGCGAAGCTGAAGGCTTTGTGGCTGACCGAAAAGGCTACCGTTACGACGGCAAAGAAGAAACGCATAGCGACGATCAAGCGTGTAATTGCGGCATGGGAATCTATCGAGGCCAACACAGTGACGAAAGCGTTCAACAAGGCACTCGACACGAACTATAAAAATACAGCTGCCTCCTCGTAATTCATTGCTTTTGCAATATAAAAATACAGCTGCCTCCTCGTAATTCATTGCTTTTGCAAATCCTTAAAATATTGAAGACCTTTGCTTCCTAGCAGCTGTTTCTACAAAGTGAGGTGGCATTTGCATTCTGTCCGTCAGTGTAATTTAAGAGAAGATTCGTCGAGGACGCGTAAGATTCGAAACGTGTGGCTATCCGCTTTGCAGGATTAATCCTGTCTCGACCATTATTTAATCATGGATCGAAGTTTTGTACTTCAATAATTTCCTCATTGTACAGGATTAGTCTTGTTTTATCCCATGAAAAAATCTCGGATCAAAGACTTGATCTGTGTCTGCACGAATCTTAATGCAGAATTACATGTATTCGACGTTAAGATGCAAGCTACCTCCGAGCACTTACTTGTCTGCAACTTGGGTTGGAGGCACCTCGTCGTCGTCCAAGTTTGTGTCATCTGTCTGCGGTGCAGGAGCGTTTTCCTCCGTCAAAGTACTCGGTGTAGTCTCCGCTGGAAGTAGTCGACCAGTAAGCAGGTAGCAAAACAATTCCAAACGACGCCTTGGAAGCGAAGCGTCACTCATATCTTGAGGAGGTAAGGCGGCAATGTGCCGGATAAACATCCAACACACGAAGACGCCGCAGCTGAAGCCGTCAAATTGGATCGGGTTGTTCTGTGGAATTACACCAAAGTCATTCAGGCCTGTGATCTTCAGTCCAACGGCAACATCCCTTGTCGCGCTCATATACGCCGCTTGGTTCATCGGGTCGTAGTAGAAGATCCTCTTCGCGCTCACTTTGACTACCACACAGCACCAATGCAAGTTGCCATAGTTCACTGGAACAAATACCGACTCCACGCCTTCTTCCTTGACTTGATTCAGCACGCACTTGCGGACTGCGTCGCTCAAAACAGTCTTCTCTGTAGTTCTCGTACGTTTCGTTTTGACTGCTGCGTCTTGAAAGCCGGCGAAGCGACACTCTCGGTAATCTTGGCATAGACGCAAACACAGCGCACGTATGGAGGCATCTGAAAGCCATGCTGGTGGTGTAGCTCGATAGAGCATTGCGTACTGGAAATCAGCGACAGCCGGAAGGCCCTGGATTTGCTTGTAGGGGTAAGTAGCCTTAACCTCTGCGGCTATCTCCTTGGCGAAGGCATGATTTTTTGCTGGTAACGCTGGGATGCCGATTTCTGTCATCCACCTGTACGTGTCCAGACCCATTTTTACGATGTCCTTGAGATTCCTGACTCGCTTGAATATCTCTATTTGCATTCTGGAGAACTGGCCGACGTCTTTAATGAACACTGTTTCGTATGTCTGTGGAGCCAAGTCATCTTCTGCGTCTTGAGACTGACTTGGTTGTGATATCTCGACAGATACAGCTGTCGTATTCGTGTTGGATACCGGCAAAATCTTCATGCACGCGTCTAGAAGCTTGGATGGGAGAATATAGAAGGGATCCTGTACCAGTACAGGATTCTTCGACATCTTCAGCTTGGGCTTCTTGTTGGCCGAGTCCGTGTGCCGGACAATTATTCCTGAGAGGCGTTTTTCTGTCTCCGCTAAGCCTGGCATGTCCCGATCCAAATCGTTCAACAGTTCCTTCAGAGTTTTCGCGCCTGCCAATTTACGTCCAGATTCTGCAGCTTCAAACCATTGACGACCTTCTTTCTCGCCGCCGACCGTGTTCTTCTTAGGTTTTTTTGGAGCTCCAACTTTCTTTGCCTTGGGGTTCAAGCGGATCGCAACCGGCGCAGCACCTTCCGCCGGGGATACATGCCGACCTTCGCTGCTAGACTCCTGACACTCTTCTTCGAGGTCACTAGAGCTGATGTCGAATTCGCGTCTAGTTGGCTTTGCCTTCAGGTTGCTAATACTTCCCTTTGCTGAAATTCCACTTGGATCCATGTCTTCACTATCGCCCATCTTACGCTGACGAACGTTCTCCACTGAGGCAACACAAACTTCAACATGTCATCGAATTCGTCTTCATCATGAATATCAGCCATTTCACTTGCTATAAGATGCGTAGCTCGGACAGCTTCACGGTACCGCTCAGACTGAGTACGCATCTTCTTTCGGACAGATCCTGAACCAGTGATGGTAAATTTCTCATACGCAAACTGTTTCACTTGCTTGCGTGGTCTATTCGGCGTTGTCCATCTGCGCAATCATGGAAAAACATAGGATCATAATAATGGATTAGACATGATTAGAACTGGGTCGTTTACATGATTATAATACTGGAAAGTACTGTGCATTTACCTTTCATCAATGCAACACCATGGAATGAACGGCCCAGACACACCAACGTGTTTACGATAAGCTATTGCATGACGACAGGGTAAACACATCGAAATGGAAAACTCACAGTCGCATTTCCAATCGGATGTCCTCAAACGATGCTCCAAAAACTTTCCAGATACCAAAACATCTCCATCAACGTCCGAATCCTCACTGAATTTGTACGACGCACATTTAGCCAGAGCTGCAGCATACTGTCCTTCAATCTGTCGCGCTACGTAGTGTGTAGTGAAGCGGAGAACGTTGGTCATCTCCTCGTCGTAATTGCTGTTCACAAATCGTCCGATCCGAGACAAGCGGTACTCGTATTCGTTCTGACCCGCCGATCGTAAGCAACAATGGCCTTCACACACAGGGCCATACTCATAGAGCCATCCACCGCGTCCTTCAACTTCCCGAAAAACTCTCCAGACGGTTGTTCGTGTGATTCTTGAAGTGAGGGAGCTTTGACCGTAAGTAAGAAACCCAACGATCTTGACATGAGTCCCAATTCTTCTGAAAGTACTAAAAAAAACCAGTCATCCCTGTGCGATCGCAAATACCACACAATGAATTGTGCGCCTCAGTGTATTGGTCTTCCGACTGCGCGTAAACCATCTTGTGAATAGCCGCATCGATCTGTGAAGCGTCTTCCGACGAAATCTTTCCAAATTCTGGCTTGGAACGCTTCTCTTTCAAGTATTTGATAACGTGAAAGTGACAGATAATCACTCTAGACTCTGGGAAATGCTCCTCCAGTACCCGAATCTCATTGAGATCTTTGTCAACCACAATAAATCTCAACAACTTAATCCGAGTCGGGTGCGACCGCTTAAAATGAGCAATTGCTCCCTCCATGTGCCAATTTCCGTTCGCTTCAATAAGAGACTGTTGCACCACAGCACCCTCCCCAAATTCATTCATCCCCATGAAGGTAAGCAGTTGATAATTGTACCTACAAACAAATCATGGAAAAATCATGTTAAATACAGGATTAATCCTGTAACATATAATATGAGCTACCTGTTGGTCTTATGACTGCAGTCAACCAAAAGAACCTCGCTAAACCTGCCGTAAATGCGACGCATGTGAGCCGTAGCAAGCGAAATCACCCCACTTTCACCAGCTGCCGTCTCTGCAATAGTAGACACGCTTTCAGGATCGGCGGCGGCAAACCGTGCGATTTCTTGAGCAGTAGCCTCGTTGTCGTCCACGTTACTGCTCGCGGACGTGTAGTTTCGAACCAGGTTATCCACGTCAATCTGAATTACGTTCTGGTCATGCTCCAGAAGATAATCGTAGATACGAGAGCGCTTGGCTCCAACAGCCAGCATTCCATCGACACGGGCAGTAACAATCGCATCATCTACACCACGTGACGTAGGGTATGTTGCAAATGCAGCCACTGAAACTGGATGGTTATGAGCAAAACATCCGTGTTTCACCTGCAACTCACCCTTGGCCATGTTCCATTGGACGACAAAGCGAAAGGGGCAATCCGTCAGCCGGATGTGCTGGCGCGGCCGACTTCCTTCACTGCGAGACGTACGTTTCTTCCACCCATGCGTACAGATGTACGTACGCTGGTATGGATCGAAACCCTCAGGAACCAGCTGTGACGAGGTTTCACCTTTCTTAGTCTTCAGCAACCTTTTGTTTCTCTCAGCACGGAGCATCGTCTCCCTTACGGGAAGGACTTGCATGGTACGCTTACAATACAGCAACAAATACGCATGCCAGGCGTCCCAATCCGCATGCCACGTAGCTGGGGCCTCCACAGTCACAGACACATTGCCATCGTTACGATCCTCCTCATTAGACGCCTCCTCACCATCGTTTTCCACAGTCAATACATCCACATCATCCAGTCCCTCCACGTCTTCACGATTGTCAAAGCCAGCGCTAGCGTCCTCGTCCTCCTGCTCAGCTGAATCTTCAAACTGTTCAGCGCCTGGCACCGGCGGCTCCGTATCACTAGCACGCGTGACGCCCGATAGACCAGGTCCTCTACGGCGAAGAGAACTATCCCGAGCGTGCATATCTCCCACTTCGTCCTCGAATGCTTCACGTAACTGGCGGAAGAAACTAAAATGAAAGACAATCCGGTAATTTAAAGAGATCGGAAATAGCAGAGACCGAAACAAATTTTAACTTACAATCATGGACAGATTCAGGATTGAAATCATGTACGGGTCCCTAATTATAGTCCTGGCCTCCAACGGTTCCCAAAACATAAAAATCCTGATTTGTCGTGTCAGTAGCCTAAGGCTATCCCCGCTCGAGTTGCTACCACAGTTTCTATTGCTAAAATAAAGGCGGTATCAGAAAAAAGTTTCTGGCAGCTCCAGTCGGAGTTGCTATTGCTTTAAGAAAATAGCAATTCTGATTTCTGTTGCTATCACGACCCTGATAAGCCACTCTGCTCTCAAATATAAACACGCACAGCAGAAAGATTTTAGGGTGCCATGGGGGGAGGTCGCAAGTGGAGTGCTGAGGAGGACGAAGTTCTCGCTCGTGCGTACAAGGCGTCCGTCGAGAGCTCGATCTAAGGGACTGATCAAAAGGCTGTTGCATTCTGTGAGACGTGTGTCGGCGTACTGCGACAGCACTTGACGGCGAGACGCAATCCTTGCAGGCCGTCAAAAATCGCTGGGGTATTATCTCACATGACGTGGTAAAGTTTTCCGGGTGTTTTCTCGCCTGAAAGCCCGCAACGCGTCCGAAAACAAAACGAAGACAACATGACCAGCGATGCCAGTACGCTATTCCAGGAGACTAATGGAAGTCGCTTCGCGTTTCTATTGTGCTGGATGCAGACGAGTACACGCTTAATTCTTCGTTTCTTTGAGCCTTGTGGAGTGAAGAGTATGTTAAGCGCACGTCTTGCACGGCGCATACAGCTACAAAAGCAGCAACAAGAAGATCGTCGTCATCATCGAGGATGAATTCTTCGTCGCTTCTCCATCATTGCTCAGACAGTAGAATAACTTCCCGATGGCTGGGGCTGGTGAACGATCGCTATTGCTAATATCCAATCCAATAGCAACACCCAATCAAAAACGCTCGATAGCAACTACGATTACAGCAGCGAGTGGAGATACTGTTGGAAGATGATGCACATGCGCGGGATCACTCTGGACGTGGGAACGACGAGCAGCTGCTACTGCCGGAGGTTTGTGACTGGAGCGTGGTACGTATAGAGTGGGGAACGTGAGGCTGTGAGACCTCCACGTGGAAGACAGTAAGGATAGGAAGAATAGGAAGAGTAAGACCGAATCTCACTCTCCCTTTTGCGTTGGAATCCACGACTGCGTTTCACACGAAGGCGCTGACGCGAGGGTCGAGCACTTCGAACAGATAGCCTTAGCTGTCTCCACTAAGGGCGTGGTCACAAGGGCTCTCCATCTGGAAACATGATAATGTCTCCAATGCGGTAATTATCCGTCTTCACCTCGAGATGGTTATTTTAGCCAACCATACGCGAGTGTTTCCTTCGCCCCAGAGACAGTTTCTATTTCGCCCCTGTGGACACGCGGTGACAAGGCGCGGCGTACGACCCTCCCCCAGCTTCCGCTTCATGACGGCTGGTGGCCAATGTCTTTCTAGTGTCGCAGGAAGAACCAGAGCGTTTTGCTAAGGGAGATAATGGCGTGGAAACGGAGCTAGAGCGCCCAAGCATACACTAGACCTCTCGATGTCAAGTTTTGAGTGCCTATTCTGCGTTCAAGCTGCGTTTTTTATGCCGAAACACCGAAATCAGAGACCAGTACATGCAACCGTAGACGTGCGACCTGTACTACGTAAGTTAGTACTAGTTAGGCACAAGCGACGAATTCCCAGGGGGAACTATAATAGGTTAATTATTTGTTTCTACCACATAAATTAAGCAAATAATTTATGTCCTATATATCTCGGCGCTCTCCAGGCGTCTCTAGCTGTGTTGTTGAATTTTAGGCAAGTTGACCAATCAGGGATGGGGCAAAGTTCACCACCTCCAGGTGAAGAGTGCCCACGACCGCACCCTAAGGCTAGTTGTACAGTAGAACCTTGGCGAAATGTGCTAGAGATATGCGGGTGCACGATACAACCGTCCCACCAGTTCCTTGAGAATGAAAATGAACTGTTCACCTAATTTGCTATCTACAATTTTAGCTTTGTCTGGATTTTTATTTACGAGCTTAACCGTTTGTGACGTGAGGCTGTCACGCGTTCAACACGGAGCATGGATCTGGAGCTAGACCACATCGATGATGGTATATCGTTCATTGATAGCATTTCCATTGATAGAGAGAGCGACAGCGACAGTGATCTCGGCCTCGACGAAAAGGTCTGCAGCGACTCGGACGAGAACTCGTTAAAAAACGCGACCGTGGTGTTATTTGTCGCTGCCACGACAAAGCTAAACATTAGAGAAACGTTTTATGCTCGTCAGCGCATTGTTTAGAGTGATCACCTTCAGAAGTTGCGCCGCTAGAACATGTTCAACCGAGTCTACTGCATGGAGGTAAAGCAAAATTTGCTTTACAGTAGTAAGTATATAGTGGTACAGTTTGTATTTTGCCACGCGGAAGGTAGGGGAATCATACCGGTATTGACTTCCAAGACCTGCCATCAGATATCTTTTGATATAGTTCTAGAAGGAAGGCTAGTCATAAACTCCTCGCATCTAGGTACTCCCAGTTTCCGCTTCTGAGGGGACCTATATTTTTGACGCATACGCGAGGCCATGGGTGGTTTCAAGATGATGAGTCACGAAGAGCACTTGTTATTGCAACACTAGCAGTATTACCGATCAATACACTGACAGTTCTATTACGGTAAAATACTTAAATGACCAAATCTAGCCAACAGTCGCAACCGCCGAGATCTTGCCAAGGGTCGCGATCACTGACAACCGCCGAGAGCTCCTTGCAATCCAGCCAAACAGTCTCGATCGTCGTTATTTCTCTTGCAGACCCAACGGCGAAGATCCGACTAATTCTCGCAAGCGATGTGGTCTTACCAACAGTCGAGCTCGCATGCGATCCACATCAATGTCTAAAGGTAGGCCTTCCTCCCGACGACGAGTCTCTTCGAACGCCATGATCAGAGCAGCGTAGGTGGGCAATAGAGTGTTCCGAGGTCTCCAAAGAGTCTCATAGGTTGCCAGCAACACCATGAACTGCTCTTCTCGATTCTTTTTGCGTCTGGCGATTATGTCAATCACGGGGCAGGGAACCCCAGTCAGGGCTGTCTCTTCCCCTCCAATCAGGAGTCTCTCCACAAAGCTAGTAGACGGGAGGTTTTCTTCCAATAAAGGCCCGTCGTCGTCGGTACCAGGAATCGTCTGGACTCTATCAGGTACTTCGGACGAGAACGGACGGCTCCACCGCCCTTGGAAACGCTTCAACCTATTGACGTTAATAGTCAGTACTCGGTTGGGGTGGGAAGGAATAGCCACGCGATAGGAGTTTTCCCCCACAGTTCCGACCACACGGTACGGGCCATGCCACGCGCAAGCGAGTTTCTTCGTGGTCTTCTCTCCGCGACGAGCCCGGAAGTACTGGTAGACCCATACTGGAACCACCTCCTTGAACTTAGCCGACACTTAGTTACTCAGTCGCTGTTCGTGTCTGCCCTGGGCCTTCAAGAGCTGGCGTTCGACTAAGCGTCTCGTATCTCGTAGAGACAAGAATATTTTTCGACGGTAACTAGCGACTTCGTTACTCTTCCATCCGTTGTTCGTGTTGAGAAACGCGAGGTCTAGAGGTAACACCGGGTCCCGGCCATATAGGCTGAAGAAAGGAGAGTCTTTAAGAGCCTCGTGGTAAGACGAACGGTACGCGAATAGTACTCGGGGTAGATACAAGTCCCAGTCGTTTTGAGCCTCGTTGACATACACCTTTAGCATTCCGATCAGCTCACCATTGAAGCGTTCGACTAGACCCTAAGTCTGAGGGTGAAAAGCTGCTCCAATCAACTTCTTGATTCCGAGTGTTTCGTAGAAGGATCGGGCCAAATTCGATTTGAAGTTGGATCCTTGGTTGCTCAGCAGTTTCTCGGGGACTCCGTGCCGTGAGGTCACTTCGTTCACCATTATCTCCACGAACGTTACAGTGTCTAAGCGGGCCACAGGGAACGCTTCGACCCATCGAGTAAAGTAGTCGGCCAAGACGAGTATGAACTTGTTGCCTCGAGGAGTAGCCACTAGGGGACCTATGGCATCCACCACTAGTAGAGAGAAAGGCTCGGAAAGTTCTTGTACTGGCATTCGCTGCATCCGGCCATTTCTCCAGCCTTTACCACTGCCGCAAACGGTGCATTCTCGAGCATATTCGGTCACACCCTTCCTCCAGCCGTACCAGTAAGCGTGCTTGCGCACTTTGTTGAACGTCTTAGTAAATCCGACATGCGCGGCAAGTACATCCTTATGACAGTGATGCAGTACAGTCGATATGAAAGGCAGGGGAATCACAGGTACTTCAAGAGTAAACGCGGGTCCGACGCGAGCTTTCAAGGGCACGCGACGCATGAGCACACCGTTCTTTACCGAGTAGTTAGAGGCCGTCAGCAGGATCTTACTGCGCATCTGAGGGTCCAGGGCTAGAGCTCCATCGCTTAGGAACGCTATCATAGCTTGGATCCAAGGTGTCCTCTTTTGTTTTTCCACTAAGCGAGTCTGTTATAACCCGAACACATCAACTGGGGACACCAAGAGCTGGTCAGTAACCTCTTCCTCGTCGGGAGACGCTACGGGACCAGAGTCGCCCGCGTTCTTTAACAAGGGTCCCGTAGGGAGCAGAGTCGAGTCGAGAGGCGCAGTCTCCCCGACTTCGCCAGTACTAGGGGGGACTCGTCAGCATCATTGAGTAGTTCCGCCATAGAGATAGCATTGATGGTTTGGGTATGAAGTCTGGACAGACCATCCACATGACCCATAGAAGTACCGGGCTTGTGGAGCACCTTGAAGCGTAACTGAGACAACTCCATGGCCCACCTAGCCAGATTAGCGTTACTCGTGCGGTTAGTCTCGTTGAAGACGCACGTCAAGGCTTGGTGATCCGTGTACAGGTCGAACTCGCAGCGATCCAGGTAGCAGCGGAACTTGCGCGTGGCCCATACAATGCCCCAACACTTGATCTCCGAAGTACTGTCCTCCTTATGGACCCAGTTCTTCTCGGATCCAACTAGTAGTTCGCTCGCATAGGCTACGACTCTCTCGCGCCCATCAACGGTTTGCATCAAGCACACTCCCACAACGCGTTTAGATGAGTCCACGTATAGATGGAAACGCTTTGAAAAATCGGGATACACAAGGATAGGAGGTTCCACCAGCTTACGCTTTAGTTGCAGGAAAGCAGCTTCGCAGTCGTCGCTCCAAAAAAATCGGGCTCCCTTCATCTTGAGCCGTTCGATCGGGGTCGATATGGCCGCGTATCCCGGGATGTACCGCCTGAAGTAACTAGTCAAACCTAGGAACACTCTCACAGTGTGCAAGTCGTGCGGGCTTAGCACGTTCATCACTGACTTGACTTTCGCGGGGTTGGGCAAGATGCCAGAAGGCGTGACGAAGTGTCCCAAGAACGCTACTTGGCCCCGGGCCCACTTACACTTCTTCATCTTGAGCTTGAACCCAGCAGATCGGAACCGTTCCAAGACTTGCTTTAGTCGTACTAGGTGAGTAGGAAAGTCTTCGCTGAAGACCACGCAGTCATCGAGGTACACTAGACAAGTCCTTCACTTAAGGTTGACAAGCACAGTCTCCATCAGTCGTTCGAAGGCAGGTACGGCATTACGCAGTCCGAACGGCATCACGAGCCACTCGAAGAGGCCATATTTGCAAGTGAAGGCAGTCTTCTCCATACTCTCCGCTGCCATTGGGACGTTCCAGTAGCCGGACGCTATGTCCATTGTAAAGAGCAGTTTAGCGTTTCCTAGCACATCTAGAATATCGTCAATGAGCGGCATCGGGTAGCAGTCCTTGACAGTGACAGCGTTCAGTCTCCGATAGTCAATGCAGAACCCTATTGCGCCGTCCGGTTTGCGGATCATAAGCACCGGGTTTGCCCAAGGGCTAGAAGAAGGTCGTATGAGGTCTTGCCTCAAGTATTCTTTTATTTCGGACTCCATCACGTCTCCTTCCGCCTTGGCCACTCGGTAAGGGGGTTGCTTTATAGGCGGGTGTTCTCCAGTATCGATAGAAAACTCGAGTAGGCTCGTACGTCCGGGGCGCATCGAGGTTTCGACGAACATGTCCTTGAACGGTTGGAGGAACTTCATGAATATTCTCTTCTGTTCGCTCCCCAATTTGGACTCGTCCAAGTCGACCCTGAGCCCCTCCTTGAGTACTCGATCCAGTCCGGGTACGGACTCCTGAGCGACTTCGGTCGTAGTACTAGAGGCGCGAATGACCGAGTGGACCCAATGATCTTGAGTTCTTCGGTTCATAGTCTGAGTTTCGCCGGGCCGGGCGGCTTCGTGCTTCATACTCGCAGTAGTTCCTAGCAGAAAGCGGTCTCGGGGATCACCGTAACACTCGCCAATCTAGTACTTCTCTTGATGACAGCGTCCTCGATTGAGGGGTTGCACACTTCCACGAGCACTAGGTCGTTATACACTGTGCACAGGGTCCTACCCAACTCTAATGAAGTCATGCAACTCGGCAAGCCCTTCTACGAGGACGGTGGCCCTGTCAACCAGTTGACCTTGAACCTCTGCGACCACTAGAGCTTGTCCACCAGGGCGGAGTCGAATGGTAGATGAGATGCGGGACAGGTAAGATTCCTCCACTCGAGGAGATCCCAGAGGGAACACCTCACCCGTGTCTTTTAGCGTAACTGTATTCTCATCCAAGTCTACCACGGCTCGGAAGTCCTTGAGTGTGTTGGTGCCCAGGATGGCGTCGACGTGTAGCTTATGTACGACGGCAAACGGTATCCTCCTCTCGACGGAGCCCAACGTCACAGGCAAGTAGATTACTCCTTCGATATCGAGCGTAGACCCGGACACACCGTTCAGACTACCAACGTATGGTAGAAGAGGGGAGTTAGTTAAGCCGAGACGCTTCATTACACGCCGGTGCACTAGGCACGCTACGGCCCCTGAGTCGATAGAGCTTCCACGCCCCCCCCCCACTGATCTGATCACCCGCTTGCCGAGGGGGACGACCCCTTCTTCCTCTTCGGTTGACCAGTTCCTTGTAGCACTCGGTACTTCTACCAGACCCGGCTTGGGGCGGGGCTCCGGAGCGTCGGCGACGACGCTCACCTAGCCGTATAACCCGTTTTCCATATCTCGGGAAGAACAGTTCGGTCCGTGGGCTTCGGTACGGTCGTTGAACAGAGAGGAAAAGTCGAAACTGACTTGTTTCGGTTTTGGGGAGTACATAGGACCAGGACCCTTCCAACGACAGAGTCGACAGGGTGAACTCCTCTCGAGGATCTTCAAGCGTAGTTGATCAGCATCCTTCTCGTAGAGGTCCGAAATCTTTTAAGCTAGTAGCTTCTTCAACCGCGAATCAGCGGGAGCAACGAGGCGATCGAGTAATTCCTCGGTCCGGGTTAGGAGGTCTTGGTGCTCCGAGGGGGGCGGGAAGTTGTCTTTCTTTTCTTCTTCTAGCGATCCTTCGCCAATACACCCTTCACAGCAGCCACCTCCACTTGAAGCTTCAGCCTTTACGAGGAAGTATACTGCTCGCCGCACCACGGCACGCCAAGGGTCAGGCACGATACCTCGAGAGTCCAGCAAATTGTACTCGGTTTTGCTGAGGTCAAAGGGCCTCTCTGGAGAACCTCCCAGGGCCAGCGCGATATTATCTTCCACTACGGATGGGTCCACGGGACACACTTATCCCGGCAGAGGTGGTATCTTCAGCTCCGGGAAGTGCAC
This sequence comes from Phytophthora infestans T30-4, assembly GCF_000142945.1. Classification (NCBI taxonomy): domain Eukaryota; phylum Oomycota; class Peronosporomycetes; order Peronosporales; family Peronosporaceae; genus Phytophthora; species Phytophthora infestans. The sequence continues at coordinate 1,890,369 of NW_003303752.1, forward strand.
TATCGTCTTAGGCACATCCTGCCACTAGAACCGCTTCGTCGAGGCCCCGCCACCTTCGTTTCGGTAATCTGAGTCGTCCGAAGTCACAGAGTTGATCCGTACCGGCGATTCCTCTTTGAACATTCCAACCAGTACTCCGGAGTAGATAGTCGACCGGGGAAAGAATCTCGGGTCCTCGCTAGTTTCTCTTCGTAAATGTCTAGCAGAACACTTAATTCGGCAAGAGATAACTCCTTCGACTGTTCCGCATTTTCGACCAACCTGCGCTTTAGTTCTACCTCATCAAGAGGGAACAGTCGGTCTTCGAGTTCTTTGTCGTACTCTTCCTTCTCTTCGACCAGCTCAGACGGCTCTCCGTTTTCAAAAAAAGCATTTAGTTCTTCCTGGGTGAACACTCTCGCGAAGGAAGGCCCCTTATCGGGTTCATCCTTTGCCGAACTAGTACTGACGACGTCCTCAGAGTCCTCTCTGGAGGGGTCGTTTCTTTCGGGAGGGGTCACGTCTTCCTCCCTTTCGCGTGGTTCTACCCTCGAGACGGGGACACTATCTTCTGTAGCTCCACACTCTTCTCGGGGTGGGCTTTCGAGTACCTCCTTCACGTCTTGGGGTAACTCCTCCTGTAGCAGGTGGTCTTTATGTTCACTCTTTTCCTCCTTAGAATCTAGCACACTTGAAACCACACTCTTATGGCTGGTTGGCGTCGTTGGGTAGTCTCGTTCCGCCGAGGACGCCTGAGGTCGCGGCCCTTCCGCTTCCCCTTCCTTGTTTAGTTCTCCTTTCACTGCTTCGCTCCCACTTTCTTGGCCTTCTCTCGTAAGTACCCCTTGGTTCGCACTCCAGCGTTCGTCAATGCTCGCGGCTATCAAGGGACCGTCCCATACGGGTCCCGAGTCCACCTCCGTTGCAAACGCTTCTTGTTCCATCCTCCAACTGCCGACTGCATTTGGGACCACCGACACTTCGCTCCACACAGGCGCAGTACATCCGGCATCCACAAGCGGCAGTTGCTCTTCGGTTCTCGTCATAAGCTCATTGTTCACAATCGTCTCATTTTCTTCCAATAATGTGGAACTCATTTCACTCACGATGGGACACACTTCATACCTCTCGGTCGACTCCTCCGTGGAGCTCAAAGTGTTCCCATTTGTGTCGATCCATAGACAAGAGGAAGGAGCGACACTCCCTTCCCCTCCCTCTCGCCCCCATCACTGCTGGTTAGACGCTTGTCCTAGGACGGTTCCCACCGTTGCCCCGGCAGGAACGCCGAGTCTCTTCAGCGACGTCTTAAGAGGGCACTCAGCCAACATGTGACCCGACTCATTACACAAGAAACACTTGGGACTGTTCCTCGGCTGAGTGTTCCGGAATCCGCTGGGAGGGCCACGCTCACACTCAGGACCAATGTGACCCACTTCCTTACCGTGAGGACAGGTGGCTTTGCCGCGACGACAGTGAATTCGACTACACCCCAGAGTGTGACATCGACCGCACACGAGAAGACCATCTTGAGTGCGCAAGTCCGGTCCCACACGAGCACCCCTTATTGGCGTAATAGGAAGCGTTCCGGTAGGTTGATAAGGCAGGTAAGTGTTCGGATCAGGAGAAGAGTAGGCTGCAGCCACATTCATCGTCGGAGTAGCATAGGCGGCCGCCAAGGGACGCTCCATCAACTGCTGTTGTTGTTGAAGTTGTTGCTGCTGCTGTTGAGCGAGTAGATTCTGCGTCTGCTGCATCATGTTCATCATGCGTTCGAGGACAGCGTTCTCTTGGGAAGCTATAGAGGACGGAACATGATCAAACTCGGAGTCATCTTCGACAGGACGATGCATATTCTTGAGGAGCAGCATGGCCACAGCCGCGGGGATGGAGTCAATCATGGTCGTGATAATAGCGTTCCTCCAATCTCGGCTCCGAAGTCCAGAAACGAAGTACTGGTAACGCATCTGAGGATCGTAGCACTGTGCATCATCGCAGAGGATTGAAATCATGTCACCCCACACTTCAACGGACATTCCCCGGGGTCGCTTAGTGCTCTTAATGTTCTCGATCAGTTGCAACGGGGTTTGACTGATGAACTGGTTGTGGAACCGAGCTCTCAGGGCCGCGAAGCTGTTGATGCGCGAGTACATCCACCAATCTTCGCCTATTTTGCCCTTCAAGCACTCCCGGAAAGCTCTGAGTCGCAGAGATTCGTCCAATCCGATAGTTGCGCTCTCGAAGGCCTCCCAGAATGATTGAGCCTTTTTACCGATGCTCCTTCCGAGTAGAGCGGTTGAAGCATACGGATAGCGTTCCGGATGTTAGTGGGCATACCATACTGGCCACTAGTCGTAGAAGGCGTGTTACCATACGTCGGTGAAGCATAGTAAGAGTTGCTTCCATATCCCCTATATGCAAGACCTTGATGGATCCCGGCAGAGGCCGTAGTCCCTCCGTTTCCTCGGGAAACTCCGGTTGTTCCCGCAGGGTCGACCCCGTACGCGATCCCTCCGGTAGTCGAAGTTCGGGACCCCGGGTCCTGTGTAGGGATTGGAACGGTAGGAGCTGAGGCTTGAGAGGGATCACTCTGAGGTGCGGCTACCGTTACCGCTGGAGAGTTCCCCACACCGCCTCGTATGCCACCAGCGGGCAGGAGACCCCAAGGAGGAGCGTTAGAGGTCCTCTGAGGAATACTCGCCGGGGAAGCACGTCCACTGTCCTCAGGGACAGTTGGTAAAGAGAAGAACGGATTGAAATCCTGCCCATACGTCGTAGTCGGGGTTCGGATAGTGAAACCTTGGTACGACGGGATTGCAGTCCTCACTCGAGTCGTAGGAGGGGAAGTCCCTACGAGACCGTACCCTCCGGTTCTCTCCATAGCCGCCGCAACCTCAGGGGGAGCCACGGACCTCAACCAGTTGAGGGAGTTGAGCCAGCCTTGCACAGTACCCCAGCCGCCTCCGCCGTCCAGAGTCAGCATCAGGCCCAGTTCTTCCGTAGTGATGGTCGCTGGGACCCCGGAGCCTAAAGCGTCCGCGGGTGGCTCGACACCAGCACTAGCGCTGTTCCCTCCAAGTCGGTTAGCGGCTTGGTCCACGATGTCCTGCACATTTTGGAGGCCTTATTAAGTCGACAGACTGGGTCGCATCCTCGAAGGTAGACTCACAGTCTGACCTTCCACACCTTCTCCGGTGTTAGTAGACGTCATCTCGTCCGTCCTTCTTACGCTCTCCGCGAGTCTTCACTTGAAACAAGACCTTCTCCAGCAAGCAGACTACCCTGCTTCTCCACCAGATGTCGTATACCTCCTCCCCCTTCAAGGGTCGGGTAGTCCGCTGTTCAGGGAGTACGGTCTTGTTCAGTGGCTGCAGGAACGGTAGATAGGAACACTTGTAAGATGAAATAGAAGTTTTTTTATTGTCTTGGCTTCCTTTTGAGTAGAAGGAGGGAAATATAAGACTGAGAGCTAACTGGAAGAGAGGTCTAACACCTTCTTTACCTTACATACACTACACTACTTCTCTTATACTAAAACGAAGAATTCACTGCACTTGTCGTCAGTCCTCGTGGGACAACGGGGAGCTCTGAGAAAGGGCTTGATGACGCTAGGTGCTTTGGTCCCACGATGCCAGAGACTCAGCGTTCTAAGATCACCTTATTGAACCACCCTAACGGGCTCGGTCTGGGGCACGTGAGCCGTCGAGTTCAACGGGAACCATCCTGACAGGACGGCCGGGTGAGGAGTAACTACAGGGCCTCGTGTCATCCCGCCGGGATGCACGGCTCCTGGAATGACCCCTTCGCTCCCGGGTACGGAACACCTAGAACACGCTGCATACCCGTTATAGCGGTTCTCTATCGCCTTCATACCAGCTCGAGGGATGCGTAAAGGGAAGGCGACAGTTTATATCTTCAAGATTGGTAATTTGAACCGATGAGGTCTGCCATTTTGAGTAGAATGATTTTACAAGTGCTCAGTAAACGATAGCATTTTGATTTTGTGTCTTGGATTTGTGCTAGCTCCAGTGCATAGATGATGAAAATTAAACAAATATATTTATACTAGCAATATTATACTTTTATAATATTTGTTTTATTTCCATTTATATTAGCCTTAAAAGTGTATGAAACAAGCGAGTTGGCACGCGAAGGAGTCGGAAGCTCAACGCGAAGGCAAAGCTGTAAGGCTTAAGTGGGTTTATCCGCCGCCCCATATTTTAGCGCTGCCGCACGTGGTGAATCGACTTGAGGAATTGGCACTAACTCGTAAAGAGGCCGTGGAAAAGGCAGCACGAGGAAATAACATGAAGTGGTTAGAGCAGTTGCTCAATGACTTTTAAGTGTGACGTGTCAGACGCCGTTATCGAGACTGCTGGCGTTGGCCGGATTGATGTTTTTGAAACTTCTGGTGCCAAGAGGAATATTATTGTGGAATGCGACATTGGCGGTGACCCATGCTGTTACGATGACGAATGCGACGATAACGACGAGCTTCTGATGGATGCAGCAGTGGCAGCAGCCAAACGAGGACATCTAGAGACGGCCGGGTTTTTGGTCTCCAAAATTTATTCTGATTGGAATACAAATGAAGTTTTGTGGCGCGTTCTGAATAAAGCAGCAGCAAATGGGCATTGTGAAGTGCTGAGGTTTGCCTTCCCCAGAGTCAACGAGACTGACTACGGTGACGAATTTCCTTGGTTGCCAGAGAGGTTGTGGAAGGATTGTACGGCTTTGACTCGTGCAATTTCTGGTGGACACATTGATGTCGTGAAACTTTTGCTGGGTGAGTGTTTCTGCAGTAGTTATCATGTCTGGGATATCAAAAAGGCACTCGAGCAAGCGACGAAGGAGGGGCAGTATGTGATTGCTGAGTGTATGTACGACATCCATCCTCTCTTTCTTAACAGGATGATGGGCCTAAGCGACGACAATCTAAGCGACCGCGTGAGCGGTATTCGGTTCCTGTGCAAGTATGAATGCGGCGTAGAGCGAATAGACGACGCCTTCATGATTGCAGCCCGCAGCGGAAAACTATAACTGATGGAGTTTTTACAGTGCACTCAACAGGTTTCATCCGACGTCACGGGCTACGGTTTCGTGGAAGCAGCTCGGTTTGAAAAGCTTGACGCAATGAAATTCCTCTACAAGCACCGTCGAATTTATCCACACTCGATAAACAAAGCGTTTGAGCTTACCGGTAGTCTCATGATTCTGAACTTCTTGTTTGAAAAGGCCGAGATATCTCTGGATGCAATGACTGAAGTCTTTAAGCATGTCACTGAGTCCAGGGAAGTTTGGCTGAAATCTCATGATACTACCTCGTTCAGGCGAAGCGAGGATCGAATTGGAATTATCAAATTTCTGTGTAATACAGGATGTATTCCTTCTGGGATGATCGACACGGCTTTTGTTCGTGCAGCTACAAACGGGTATGTAAACGTTATGGCAGCGTTGCACGATGCTCAGGGCCTTAACACAATGACGATAAACAAGGCGTTGATTTACCATGATCACGCGTCTATCGTCAACGTGTTGTCTACCAAGCCAGGCCTCTCGACTAAAATGATTGCCAGGGCTCTTGAGACTGCAGCTTCCAGGGGGAACGTAGGTGTTGTCAAAGCGCTATGTGGTAAACAACAACTTCCATCTGAGCTACTTGCCAAAATTGTTGAAGAAGAAGCGATGGATGGGGGTTCCACTCGACTTATTGAGGCCTTGTACGATCGACAGTATCTTTACGTGGATCCTATTGCCGACGGCCTCGTGAATGCGGCACTGCTGCGCATTAGCTAAGTTAACGCAATATGCAACAAGAAAATGATACTACCCGAGATACTTGGCGAGGTTTTCCTGAAAGCTGCTGGCCGCGGATGTCTTGGCATTGTAGAGCTTCTGTTTCCGAAACCGTGTATCACGTTCGCCCAGAAACACGAGGGCTTTATAGCCGCGTCTCGGCACGGGCATTCCAGTGTTATTTGTCTGTTTGATATCAAAGCAAAGTGGTCGCTCGAAACCTTTAACCAAAGCATTGAAAGCCACGAGACACCCCGGCATTCGCCACTATTTGTGCAAAGAGATTGGCGTTATTGCAGCTCGCCGGGTCACTGCTCTTCCAAGGAAACGGAAAAAGTTCTAAAATTGGGGAACTAGTCGTGGACAGTTCATAACGTTGTCTACAAAAATAAATTTGTAAATAGACCTCTCTCCGATTTTCTCTACTGGTAGCTGCGATGAATTTGAAAATTGTGACCGTCAAAGTCGACCTAAATCAAGTGCTTTCATGTTCTGATGTCTGCTTCACGCGCTTAATGTCGTGCGCTTGCCAGGTTGTAGGGACCATTTCGGAGTATAGCAAACAAAGTAGATGCTGCGGCAGCAGGCGCAGGCGACACACAAAGAAAAACTACAATGAACACAGTAATTTATAAACTACTGTGTTCATTGTAGTTTTACATTTTGTGTCGCGCAGCCTGTATTTAGCGGAAGTACATATTAATACATGCACTCTTGTTTTCAAACACGCTTCCGGTAGTCTTGATAGAGTACCGATTTAAAGCGTGGCTTAAAAAAAACTCGGCTTTTTTGTGTGGTTTACTGTTAATCAGCAACTATTACTAAGGTCAGTCGCATGAAAAACGTCTGCAGTTTACTACATCGCCTCGGCGACCTCACGAATCTTGGCAGAGGTGGCACGAGAGTCAGCAACAGTGATAGGAGTAGCAGCGGGCTTCCATCCCTGCGGGATCCTCTCGTCGATGAGAAAGGAGCGAGCGACGTCCAACGAAACGCTCTCTCCGTTTTTTGCGCCGAAGACCAGCAAGAGACCTGCCCCCTGACTGTACGACTGGGTCTTTTGCGCGTCCGAGAGGGAATATTTTGGCTCGTAAGATTTACCTGCTTGGCGGCGGTCCTTGTAGGCATTTCCCACCTCATTGACGCCCAGCTTATTGCTAATTTTCCCACGGTTGAAGAGGTCGTTGGCCAGCGAGATGTTGACCTCGGACGGGTCATGGCCGAAATGCGCGTCAGTGTGAACGAGTGACGCATCGTGATCCCAGACGTTATGCTGGGACAGGTCGCTAAGCGCGATGGTATCGGGCAAGCTCGCCAGTAGCGCAACCACGGCGTCGTCTCCCTGGTTCAAGACCGACTTGAGGGCAGATCCAATCTGGTCCTTGGTGATGCCTTGGCCGTTACGCGGTAGGTGACCGTGGTTGGCGAGCACGTTAAGTGCGGGACAGGGTGAGCGGCGGAAAGATGCCGTGGTGTTGAAGAAGCCCGAGACCACGTGTCCCGAAGGTCTGAAGAACTCTCCGACAGCGAGCTTGTTGGGGTCGAGGATCCGGCTGCTGCTCGAGCTCACAAACGAGGCGACAGCGACGGCGACGGCGACGATAGAGGCGCATGAAACCATTGCTGAAAGACTTACCTAAAAACTGGAAACTGAGAAACTGAGAGTGATCATGTTCCGATGGTGCGGCAGACGCCGCTAACACAGTGTACTGTACATGTACACTGTACAGCTGACTGTCTGCCTCAATATGTAAACTTATAATGTTTCTAATCCAGTACATAGTATGCGACGAAGCTACGTCACTTGCTTTCAGTACTCTACCACTCCATGACGAAACGCCTACTCCAAGTTAAAGACAACCGAGGGGGTCACACGAAGTACTAAAGGTGCGTGAAAGCTTCAGATAGTGTTCGTATGGCTACTACTACAACATGGAATGCAAAAGTGCTAACATCAGCTCGTAAAAGTTATAACAAAATAGACTTTTGAGATGACGCATGGCGCGTCACCGGGCTCTCCGACCTTCTATCACTACGTAACGTAGGTGCCATAAGCACAGACTTGTAGGGCAGTAGGTGTAGAGCAAGTAGGAATAGAATGTAAGACACGTGAGTGCCGGGCAAAGTACCACGACAGGACCACGGAGTTCTGGTGCTTGCTGCCTCTCACTCGTTGTGCACGCAGCACAGCAAAAGCAGTTGTGAGAGTGAGAGCTGCCAGCACCTGAACCTCCATGTTCCGCAAAGTTAGATTAGCACATACATAGTCTAAGATAGTCTATAGAAAGCTAAGTAGTCCATCATCACCTGCAACGCAGTTGCAGTTGCTCACCGCCACCAATGTCGTCCTTCATACAGTCCTTGGTATCTTCCGTACGCCGGAATGCAGTACATGCATAGACACGCGTAGGATTGTAGGTTGGATCGGTAGTACTGGTATTGCCAGTGACGTCTGGCACTGGACACTGGCAGACCGTAGCAAGTAGCATCTCACAGTAGCAGGATAGCATCTCACACTCCCACTTGATCTCGGCGATGCAGTGCCGAATCGACGCGATCACATCGCTTCATCCGTACACACACCACTGAGAATAGTCGTACGATAGCCACCACCACCGTAATTTGCTAGCTGCATAGTCTCCCACTCGAATCGCACATGTCCGTAGTCCAGCGCAGTTGATTGCATGCTAGTGTTGTGGTACAGCCACACGAAACTGGTTCTTCCAGTCGGCACACATGCACACTACATGTCATCGTCGTCAGTAATATCTAATCCGTCGTTCTTGACCGCATCGCAGGTGACGCAGTCAAGGTATCATGCATCGCAGTTGACGCGGATGTAGCCTTTTCATTTCCAGTGGCGGCCATGTCACTGTCTGCCACGATAGGCAGTACCTTCAGCATCTTTCGGAATCGGGAGACCTTGACCACCGCAAGTGGTTTGGTCATGATGTCCGCCACCATGTCCTTCGTCCCGATGTGCTGCGTAATGATCCGTTTTAGTTCCACGTTCCGCCGCACCATGTGGTATTTGTTGTCAATGTGTTTTTGCTTGCTGTGCTTGCCGGGTTTAGTCGTTAGAGAGATGGCTCTCTGATTATCTCCGAGTAGTACAAGGTAGTGCATGTTTCCACACTAGCTCTCGGCAGAGCCCTGCAACCACAGCAAGTCCCTTTTGTAGCTTCCGGCCATTGCAACGGACTCAGCTTCACATGTACTC
>NW_003303752.1:1900477-1903468 GCF_000142945.1 Phytophthora infestans T30-4
ATGTGTCTTATTATTGTGTTTATATATTATTTTGTTCGGTTAAGGGTCGATTCTCCTGCGATGGTGCCTTGCCCGATTCCCCGCGCCAAATAAGCTCCACTCTCCGTCGCGGATTGCCTGCTCACAATAAAAGAAGGCAATCCCCATACCATGCAGATACGTTTTTAAAATAGCGGGCTACCTCACCCTGGGATCACTATTGGCCATCTGAGGATAACCATTCGTAATCTTCCTTGTTTAGGAGTTGTTTTCCGTATGAGCCGTCAATGGTGAACTCCTGGTGAATTCACGTGTTTGGTACGCGGGCAGTCACGACTTGAGCTAGTCTTCAAATTCCAGACATTTGTAGCCCTTGGTATCATGACTATAACCAAGTAATAGAGATATTCGTGCTCTCGGCTCCAATTTTTCCTTGTTTTGTCTGGACTCAGGAGGGACACGCACGTGTGCCACACATCCCCAAGTCCGAAGCTCATCCACATCGGGTGTCACACTGTACAGCTTCTTGTATGGCGAGACCAGTCCTAGCGGTTTAGTTGGTAGCCAATTCAGTGTCGTAACAATGTGTAGAAGTGCTTCTCCCCATAGCATGTTAGGAAGATGTGTAGCGGTTAGCATAGCACGGATGCGAGGCAGTACAGTGCCATTCGCTCGCTCCACCACACCATTCTCCTGAGGAGAGTAAGCATTCGTGAACTGCTGCACAATCCCATGCTCATTGCAGTAATCTCTCAGCGCATTACTGGTGAATTCACCACCCTGATCAGAGTGCAGTCTCCGAACAGTGAGCTTGGGAAACTGAGTCCGAAGTTGATGTAGCAAAATCTTGACGTACAGTGTAGCCGCACTCTTTCGTTCGAGTAGATACGCCCACTTGAAGCGAGTAGCTTCATCAATGATTAGCAGGAACATAGTTGCACCACCTTCCGTCGGTTCATTCATCGTGCATATGTCCATCATCAACATCTCGAGCGGTTCAGACTTCCGTTTAGGAATCCTTGCATAAGTCATCCGTTTAGTCTTGCTAGCAGCACACGCAACACACTCGTAGGAGCTCAGACCTTGTGCATTAATCTTTACTCCGACATCGAGCTTACTCGACAGCTCTCTCACAGTGTCCATACTCATGTGAGCGAACCGTTGGTGCAGTAACTCCATCGTCTTTCTGCTGTCCATGTCTTGTTTGCGTGCTGCCATCACCATCACTCCTGACACTCGCTCTGCCTTCAATCGGTAGATATTGTCTCGCATGATAAACTTCAACGAAGTACCTGGATTTGAGAGCCAAGCTGACTGCTGATCATCTGAGCACAGCAGCTTGTACTTCCCAGCCGTCTGCAAGTGACCGAGGCTGATAATGTTCACCTTTGCATTAGGAGTGTAGACCACGTCCTCAAGGAGGCGATCTTCTTGTTCACCAGTTGTTTGGTTTACAATGCGTAGCAAGACAGAACCACACATAGTTGCATGTTCCGATGTTCCGTTGGCAAAGTCAAGCCGACTGGTGCGATCTTCTCGAATGGTAGTAATTAAAGACAAGTCTCCACATACATTCGCCTGAGAGCCAGATTCCAAAATCCACTCCACCCAATCTGAGTCATCAGACTGTTTTCTTTGGTTTCGACCAATCGCATTCACCTGTCGAATTCCACCGATACCGTCATTCCCACGATTTTCGCAGTGTCTAGGCGAGTTTCCACGACGACTTGGCGACAAGTTCCGACGTTGAAGATCATTTCGACGAATGCAATCATTCAGTAGTGGTCCACGCGCGGGTGATGGTCCACTACGCCACGGCTCTTGCGGCTGGGGTCCGTAATGACTTGGCGGCTGGTTGTTCGCTCGTGGCTCACGTTGAGCAGACCAATTACGACCACGAGGTGGCGAACGCCAACGCAATGGCGAACGCCCACGCTGCAGTGATCTTCCTCTCGGTGAACGGCTTCTTCCAGACTGCGGTGGTCTTCCTTGTTGCCGGTTTCGGGGCGGTGAGCGACTCCATCTACGTTGCGGCGACCTTCCTCGTTGGAAGTCCCGAGGAGGTGAGCGGCTCCTTTCCACGTTGCGGTGATCTTCCTCTTTGGAAGTTCCGCGGAGGTGAGCGGCTCCTTCCACGTTGCGGTGATCTTCCTCTTTGAAAGTTCCGCGGAGGTGAGTAGTTCCATCCTTGTAGTCGTAGTGAGTCAGCACGTCCTGGTATAAATCCACTGCGTCCTAGCTCATAAGGACTCATGTTGGACTGATATCCTCGCCCGTAATCTTGCTCGGGTCCTTGGCGTCCGCGTCGCTCAACATTAGGTCCACAATGATCATTCCCCGGCACAGGTGGACCCACTTGTGGTCCACCTTTGGTGTACCATAGCTCAGATCCAGGTCCTTGCGAGCTCTGCATCAGTCCTTGACCCAGATAGTATAGTGCAGTTCCCAAAGCAGGAGGTGGACCAAGCGATTGGCCACTCTCCCACTGGCTTTTCATCGCCGCTGGTACAGCAAGTTGCACCTCTTGGTGTCCTGTATGAACTTGTCCATCCTTTTGTTCTTGTTCTCTACCTTGCATATGGTTAGCAGGAACTCTCAGTTGCAGTTGTTGCGGTGTCGTTGGCACGTTCGGGTGTACTGCAGGTGTACACTTGGACTCGAGTCCGACTGCCGACGTCTTCACCTCTTCAGCCAGATTCTCATCTTCAGCCTCACTGCTCGCAGGTGTTGTCACCGAATACACGGGAGACATGTGTGCAGCCGTCGCCACACCATCGTTGTTCCCATCGTTATTCGCCAGTCGTGTCGTCGCACACAACGAGAGACCCGAGAATAGGGCTCGTTGCTCACTGTCAGACTGGGCAACTTCAACTCATCTCACCGAGTTGATGAGGGAAGCTGGCGACTTCTTGTACTTCAACTTGTTCTTAAGTCTCTTGGCCAGGTCTGGTCTCAGTTGCATGCCAGTCTGCGCAGTGCATTCTGCATACCAGTGACCATCTCCATTGCAGT
>NW_003303752.1:1904781-2095396 GCF_000142945.1 Phytophthora infestans T30-4
GGGACACACTTCATACCTCTCGGTCGACTCCTCCGTGGAGCTCAAAGTGTTCCCATTTGTGTCGATCCATAGACAAGAGGAAGGAGCGACACTCCCTTCCCCTCCCTCTCGCCCCCATCACTGCTGGTTAGACGCTTGTCCTAGGACGGTTCCTTTTCATAACCCGGCAGGAACGCCGAGTCTCTTCAGCGACGTCTTAAGAGGGCACTCAGCCAACATGTGACCCGACTCATTACACAAGAAACACTTGGGACTGTTCCTCGGCTGAGTGTTCCGGAATCCGCTGGGAGGGCCACGCTCACACTCAGGACCAATGTGACCCACTTCCTTACCGTGAGGACAGGTGGCTTTGCCGCGACGACAGTGAATTCGACTACACCCCAGAGTGTGACATCGACCGCACACGAGAAGACCATCTTGAGTGCGCAAGTCCGGTCCCACACGAGCACCCCTTATTGGCGTAATAGGAAGCGTTCCGGTAGGTTGATAAGGCAGGTAAGTGTTCGGATCAGGAGAAGAGTAGGCTGCAGCCACATTCATCGTCGGAGTAGCATAGGCGGCCGCCAAGGGACGCTCCATCAACTGCTGTTGTTGTTGAAGTTGTTGCTGCTGCTGTTGAGCGAGTAGATTCTGCGTCTGCTGCATCATGTTCATCATGCGTTCGAGGACAGCGTTCTCTTGGGAAGCTATAGAGGACGGAACATGATCAAACTCGGAGTCATCTTCGACAGGACGATGCATATTCTTGAGGAGCAGCATGGCCACAGCCGCGGGGATGGAGTCAATCATGGTCGTGATAATAGCGTTCCTCCAATCTCGGCTCCGAAGTCCAGAAACGAAGTACTGGTAACGCATCTGAGGATCGTAGCACTGTGCATCATCGCAGAGGATTGAAATCATGTCACCCCACACTTCAACGGACATTCCCCGGGGTCGCTTAGTGCTCTTAATGTTCTCGATCAGTTGCAACGGGGTTTGACTGATGAACTGGTTGTGGAACCGAGCTCTCAGGGCCGCGAAGCTGTTGATGCGCGAGTACATCCACCAATCTTCGCCTATTTTGCCCTTCAAGCACTCCCGGAAAGCTCTGAGTCGCAGAGATTCGTCCAATCCGATAGTTGCGCTCTCGAAGGCCTCCCAGAATGATTGAGCCTTTTTACCGATGCTCCTTCCGAGTAGAGCGGTTGAAGCATACGGATAGCGTTCCGGATGTTAGTGGGCATACCATACTGGCCACTAGTCGTAGAAGGCGTGTTACCATACGTCGGTGAAGCATAGTAAGAGTTGCTTCCATATCCCCTATATGCAAGACCTTGATGGATCCCGGCAGAGGCCGTAGTCCCTCCGTTTCCTCGGGAAACTCCGGTTGTTCCCGCAGGGTCGACCCCGTACGCGATCCCTCCGGTAGTCGAAGTTCGGGACCCCGGGTCCTGTGTAGGGATTGGAACGGTAGGAGCTGAGGCTTGAGAGGGATCACTCTGAGGTGCGGCTACCGTTACCGCTGGAGAGTTCCCCACACCGCCTCGTATGCCACCAGCGGGCAGGAGACCCCAAGGAGGAGCGTTAGAGGTCCTCTGAGGAATACTCGCCGGGGAAGCACGTCCACTGTCCTCAGGGACAGTTGGTAAAGAGAAGAACGGATTGAAATCCTGCCCATACGTCGTAGTCGGGGTTCGGATAGTGAAACCTTGGTACGACGGGATTGCAGTCCTCACTCGAGTCGTAGGAGGGGAAGTCCCTACGAGACCGTACCCTCCGGTTCTCTCCATAGCCGCCGCAACCTCAGGGGGAGCCACGGACCTCAACCAGTTGAGGGAGTTGAGCCAGCCTTGCACAGTACCCCAGCCGCCTCCGCCGTCCAGAGTCAGCATCAGGCCCAGTTCTTCCGTAGTGATGGTCGCTGGGACCCCGGAGCCTAAAGCGTCCGCGGGTGGCTCGACACCAGCACTAGCGCTGTTCCCTCCAAGTCGGTTAGCGGCTTGGTCCACGATGTCCTGCACATTTTGGAGGCCTTATTAAGTCGACAGACTGGGTCGCATCCTCGAAGGTAGACTCACAGTCTGACCTTCCACACCTTCTCCGGTGTTAGTAGACGTCATCTCGTCCGTCCTTCTTACGCTCTCCGCGAGTCTTCACTTGAAACAAGACCTTCTCCAGCAAGCAGACTACCCTGCTTCTCCACCAGATGTCGTATACCTCCTCCCCCTTCAAGGGTCGGGTAGTCCGCTGTTCAGGGAGTACGGTCTTGTTCAGTGGCTGCAGGAACGGTAGATAGGAACACTTGTAAGATGAAATAGAAGTTTTTTTATTGTCTTGGCTTCCTTTTGAGTAGAAGGAGGGAAATATAAGACTGAGAGCTAACTGGAAGAGAGGTCTAACACCTTCTTTACCTTACATACACTACACTACTTCTCTTATACTAAAACGAAGAATTCACTGCACTTGTCGTCAGTCCTCGTGGGACAACGGGGAGCTCTGAGAAAGGGCTTGATGACGCTAGGTGCTTTGGTCCCACGATGCCAGAGACTCAGCGTTCTAAGATCACCTTATTGAACCACCCTAACGGGCTCGGTCTGGGGCACGTGAGCCGTCGAGTTCAACGGGAACCATCCTGACAGGACGGCCGGGTGAGGAGTAACTACAGGGCCTCGTGTCATCCCGCCGGGATGCACGGCTCCTGGAATGACCCCTTCGCTCCCGGGTACGGAACACCTAGAACACGCTGCATACCCGTTATAGCGGTTCTCTATCGCCTTCATACCAGCTCGAGGGATGCGTAAAGGGAAGGCGACAGTTTATATCTTCAAGATTGGTAATTTGAACCGATGAGGTCTGCCATTTTGAGTAGAATGATTTTACAAGTGCTCAGTAAACGATAGCATTTTGATTTTGTGTCTTGGATTTGTGCTAGCTCCAGTGCATAGATGATGAAAATTAAACAAATATATTTATACTAGCAATATTATACTTTTATAATATTTGTTTTATTTCCATTTATATTAGCCTTAAAAGTGTATGAAACAAGCGAGTTGGCACGCGAAGGAGTCGGAAGCTCAACGCGAAGGCAAAGCTGTAAGGCTTAAGTGGGTTTATCCGCCGCCCCATATTTTAGCGCTGCCGCACGTGGTGAATCGACTTGAGGAATTGGCACTAACTCGTAAAGAGGCCGTGGAAAAGGCAGCACGAGGAAATAACATGAAGTGGTTAGAGCAGTTGCTCAATGACTTTTAAGTGTGACGTGTCAGACGCCGTTATCGAGACTGCTGGCGTTGGCCGGATTGATGTTTTTGAAACTTCTGGTGCCAAGAGGAATATTATTGTGGAATGCGACATTGGCGGTGACCCATGCTGTTACGATGACGAATGCGACGATAACGACGAGCTTCTGATGGATGCAGCAGTGGCAGCAGCCAAACGAGGACATCTAGAGACGGCCGGGTTTTTGGTCTCCAAAATTTATTCTGATTGGAATACAAATGAAGTTTTGTGGCGCGTTCTGAATAAAGCAGCAGCAAATGGGCATTGTGAAAATTCGTCAAAGTTTGTCCTCTCTCCCCCAAAGTTCAAAAAAAAGTGAATACGGCGGAGACAATTTCTTGGGTTGGCCCCAGAAAGTTGTGGGTAGGAATGTTACGCCCTTGAATCGCGGCCATTTTTCGGTGGAACACCTGGAAGTTCGCGGAAACTTTGGTGGGGGGGAGAGTTTTTTCGGCCGTAATTTATACCTGTTCGCGGATATCTCAAAGGCACTCCACCAGCCACGCAAGAGGGGCAGTATGTGATTGCTGAGTGTATGTACGCACATCCATCCTCTCTTTCTAACACGGATGTATTGGACCTAAGCGACGCACAATCTAAGCGACCGCGTGAGCGGTATTCGTGTTTCCTGTGCAAGTATGAATGCGGCGTAGAGCGAATAGACGACGCCTTCATGATTGCAGCCCGCAGCGGAAAACTATAACTGATGGAGTTTTTACAGTGCACTCAACAGGTTTCATCCGACGTCACGGGCTACGGTTTCGTGGAAGCAGCTCGGTTTGAAAAGCTTGACGCAATGAAATTCCTCTACAAGCACCGTCGAATTTATCCACACTCGATAAACAAAGCGTTTGAGCTTACCGGTAGTCTCATGATTCTGAACTTCTTGTTTGAAAAGGCCGAGATATCTCTGGATGCAATGACTGAAGTCTTTAAGCATGTCACTGAGTCCAGGGAAGTTTGGCTGAAATCTCATGATACTACCTCGTTCAGGCGAAGCGAGGATCGAATTGGAATTATCAAATTTCTGTGTAATACAGGATGTATTCCTTCTGGGATGATCGACACGGCTTTTGTTCGTGCAGCTACAAACGGGTATGTAAACGTTATGGCAGCGTTGCACGATGCTCAGGGCCTTAACACAATGACGATAAACAAGGCGTTGATTTACCATGATCACGCGTCTATCGTCAACGTGTTGTCTACCAAGCCAGGCCTCTCGACTAAAATGATTGCCAGGGCTCTTGAGACTGCAGCTTCCAGGGGGAACGTAGGTGTTGTCAAAGCGCTATGTGGTAAACAACAACTTCCATCTGAGCTACTTGCCAAAATTGTTGAAGAAGAAGCGATGGATGGGGGTTCCACTCGACTTATTGAGGCCTTGTACGATCGACAGTATCTTTACGTGGATCCTATTGCCGACGGCCTCGTGAATGCGGCACTGCTGCGCATTAGCTAAGTTAACGCAATATGCAACAAGAAAATGATACTACCCGAGATACTTGGCGAGGTTTTCCTGAAAGCTGCTGGCCGCGGATGTCTTGGCATTGTAGAGCTTCTGTTTCCGAAACCGTGTATCACGTTCGCCCAGAAACACGAGGGCTTTATAGCCGCGTCTCGGCACGGGCATTCCAGTGTTATTTGTCTGTTTGATATCAAAGCAAAGTGGTCGCTCGAAACCTTTAACCAAAGCATTGAAAGCCACGAGACACCCCGGCATTCGCCACTATTTGTGCAAAGAGATTGGCGTTATTGCAGCTCGCCGGGTCACTGCTCTTCCAAGGAAACGGAAAAAGTTCTAAAATTGGGGAACTAGTCGTGGACAGTTCATAACGTTGTCTACAAAAATAAATTTGTAAATAGACCTCTCTCCGATTTTCTCTACTGGTAGCTGCGATGAATTTGAAAATTGTGACCGTCAAAGTCGACCTAAATCAAGTGCTTTCATGTTCTGATGTCTGCTTCACGCGCTTAATGTCGTGCGCTTGCCACCATTTCGGAGTATAGCAAACAAAGTAGATGCTGCGGCAGCAGGCGCAGGCGACACACAAAGAAAAACTACAATGAACACAGTAATTTATAAACTACTGTGTTCATTGTAGTTTTACATTTTGTGTCGCGCAGCCTGTATTTAGCGGAAGTACATATTAATACATGCACTCTTGTTTTCAAACACGCTTCCGGTAGTCTTGATAGAGTACCGATTTAAAGCGTGGCTTAAAAAAAACTCGGCTTTTTTGTGTGGTTTACTGTTAATCAGCAACTATTACTAAGGTCAGTCGCATGAAAAACGTCTGCAGTTTACTACATCGCCTCGGCGACCTCACGGATCTTGGCAGAGGTGGCACGAGAGTCAGCAACAGTGATAGGAGTAGCAGCGGGCTTCCATCCCTGCGGGATCCTCTCGTCGATGAGAAAGGAGCGAGCGACGTCCAACGAAACGCTCTCTCCGTTTTTTGCGCCGAAGACCAGCAAGAGACCTGCCCCCTGACTGTACGACTGGGTCTTTTGCGCGTCCGAGAGGGAATATTTTGGCTCGTAAGATTTACCTGCTTGGCGGCGGTCCTTGTAGGCATTTCCCACCTCATTGACGCCCAGCTTATTGCTAATTTTCCCACGGTTGAAGAGGTCGTTGGCCAGCGAGATGTTGACCTCGGACGGGTCATGGCCGAAATGCGCGTCAGTGTGAACGAGTGACGCATCGTGATCCCAGACGTTATGCTGGGACAGGTCGCTAAGCGCGATGGTATCGGGCAAGCTCGCCAGTAGCGCAACCACGGCGTCGTCTCCCTGGTTCAAGACCGACTTGAGGGCAGATCCAATCTGGTCCTTGGTGATGCCTTGGCCGTTACGCGGTAGGTGACCGTGGTTGGCGAGCACGTTAAGTGCGGGACAGGGTGAGCGGCGGAAAGATGCCGTGGTGTTGAAGAAGCCCGAGACCACGTGTCCCGAAGGTCTGAAGAACTCTCCGACAGCGAGCTTGTTGGGGTCGAGGATCCGGCTGCTGCTCGAGCTCACAAACGAGGCGACAGCGACGGCGACGGCGACGATAGAGGCGCATGAAACCATTGCTGAAAGACTTACCTAAAAACTGGAAACTGAGAAACTGAGAGTGATCATGTTCCGATGGTGCGGCAGACGCCGCTAACACAGTGTACTGTACATGTACACTGTACAGCTGACTGTCTGCCTCAATATGTAAACTTATAATGTTTCTAATCCAGTACATAGTATGCGACGAAGCTACGTCACTTGCTTTCAGTACTCTACCACTCCATGACGAAACGCCTACTCCAAGTTAAAGACAACCGAGGGGGTCACACGAAGTACTAAAGGTGCGTGAAAGCTTCAGATAGTGTTCGTATGGCTACTACTACAACATGGAATGCAAAAGTGCTAACATCAGCTCGTAAAAGTTATAACAAAATAGACTTTTGAGATGACGCATGGCGCGTCACCGGGCTCTCCGACCTTCTATCACTACGTAACGTAGGTGCCATAAGCACAGACTTGTAGGGCAGTAGGTGTAGAGCAAGTAGGAATAGAATGTAAGACACGTGAGTGCCGGGCAAAGTACCACGACAGGACCACGGAGTTCTGGTGCTTGCTGCCTCTCACTCGTTGTGCACGCAGCACAGCAAAAGCAGTTGTGAGAGTGAGAGCTGCCAGCACCTGAACTTCCATGTTCCGCAAAGTTAGATTAGCACATACTCAGTCTAAGATAGTCGATAGAAAGCTAAGTAGTTCACCATCACCTGCAACGCAGTTGCAGTTGCTCACCGCCACCAATGTCGTCCTTCATACAGTCCTTGGTATCTTCCGTACGCCGCTCGCACGTGAGCGCGTTGCAGACCGGTACGCCGGGATGCAGTTCATGCATAGACACGCGTAGGATTGTAGGTTGGATCGGTAGTACTGGTATTGCCAGTGACGTCTGGCACTGGACACTGGCAGACCGTAGCAAGTAGCATCTCACAGTAGCAGGATAGCATTTCACAACTTTCACTTTTTTTGCCATAATTTTACTTCTTTTTTGTTTGAGTGGGCTCAACTTCTACCAGCTTCTGTCAATCTGGTCAAATGATAGTTTGTTGGAAAGCCTTCACGTCAGGCATTCATATCATGCATAGTAACCAATCTAAATACCGTTAGGGACCAAACGCCGTAGGCCAACGTGCTCAAGGAGACGTTGGACGTAGACTTTCTGTACCCACTGTACACTGTACAGCTGACTGTCTGCCTCAATATGTAAACTTATAATGTTTCTAATCCCGTACATAGTATGCGACGAAGCTACGTCACTTGCTTTTAGTACTGTTTTGCTGCACAGGTACTGTATCTATAAAATTGTAAGCATCCACTGTTCTACAGTAAATTGAGGCAGAATACTGTAAATTACAGTCGGTAATACGCTCATGTATCGCTGGTACTGTACCAGTACGTCTCTGCAAATCAAATCGTTTTTACGCTATTTATTTCCTTGGAACAAGATAATACTTATTGTAGTAATACCGGGACGCTATTAATACTGTCACACCAATCTGTTACTGTACAAGTAGCACCAAGCACTATTGTATATGAACGGCATAGAACATATTATGCAGCAATTTGCTCTCGGTCTTTACGAAATCTACATTGCAGATAGTGATGATGATGATAATATCATCGACATATTATTACAATAGGTTACCGGTACCGGTATACGCGCAGATATGATTGGATGGAAAAATAGATGTGGGACAAAATCAGTACCTATCGGTAAATTTATTCTTCGAAGTATTAATAACTGTGCGCCATTGATATGTTATCACTGCCCCGTTGTGCTCGTGTTTTTCGTTTGCTGTGGATGTTGTTTGGCTACACCAGACGCTTATCACTTCTATGCTACTTCTTGGTGAGGCTGAAGATAGTAATTTCAGGTGACCCACGGCTTCAAGACAACGTAACAAAAGTCTGACCGATTTTTAGATTAGTGTCCAAATTGCACGACGACGCTGGCAGCGTTTAAGAACTTACGCACGTGGCAGGAGATGTTTGTAATTGCGCTGGTTGCACCATCCAGAGTTTGAACACATTCTGGTACCACAGAGTGACCTCGCAACGCCCAACGCTGACATGCGCCGTTCCGTACGGTCGAAGTTTTGGCTATAACCAGTGACATCAAATACATGTACTGTACCTAATCCTTCAGATTAAGCGATTTAACAAAACCAGAACCAGACCCAGCACCACTGGTCCCCTTATTAATGGGTGGCTGGTCTTTCAAAAAGACAATAAGCTTAAAAGCAAAACGTGCACCAAAGACTATTTTTAAAGATTCTTTGGTCCTTTGTAATCGGACGTTTTGCTGAAAATGGAACGATTTGTTTGCTTGACTTTTTCCATCATTCAATGAAAGCCTCTCCCATCAATGATTCATGATCAGAGATTTGGACAAATCTCTAATCCTGCCTGAGAAATTTGCTTATCTCAGTGGTTTTCACTGTGATTTGACAATATAAAAAGGGGAAAATGACACCAGGTGAGTGGATACATGAAAGTTGTGACAGAAAGTGTAAAATGATCACGGATGAAGATGCTCATGGTGAACACAGCTTTCGTACCGACTCACTTACTGTCGCAACTTGGCATTCAGCAAATCCCGTTGTTGGTCGGTGGGAGCCAATCCCAATTGGGAGACGATACCGGTAATCACAGAGCCCCCAGTCTAATTTATCCCGGTACATGTACTGTTTTTTTCATCCCAGCAGGGTAGGCTCCTTGACGTTTAGCTCTCGCAAAGCGTCTGCTGCAGTTCATTCTGGATAAGCTTTCCACTTTTTCAGCAGCTCTATCTTCTCTCTTTCGGTCCGCTGGGTGCACGTGCGCTTGGACATCGCGCCCTTAATTCGAGATTGGCCACCGGAACCAACCGTTCAAAACGAATCAGACTCAGATAATTCAGATTAACTCGGGCGACTTAATCTGAATCGGGGAGAAAGTCAGGTTAACTCGCGCGAGTTATTCTGACTCAGGGAGAAAGTCAGGTTAACTCGCGCTAATTATTCTGAATCAGGGGGATATACTACAAACAACCACGTCGTGTAATAGGCCTGCAGATCGCTCACTGAAAACCCAACCATTTCCTGCTCAAGTACGAGCTGAGCTAGGTGATCCGGACCTGTAGCGGTGTATTCTTGTGGCTCACCAGACACTGGTATTACATGAAACCATGTTATGCTGCAGAGGTCGCAGTACTGATTATAGACACGCACGGAAAAATCGTGCTGTACAGACCTTCCATGAGATAAAGCGTAGTCTTGAACAGCATGAAGAGCATGTGAAGCAGTATTAAAAGTCATTCTAACTTGAATAGTATTTTCCTCATCGCCGCTGTCCAATCCATCAGCAATGTCGTCGATGTCCTCCGTCATTTTGCGTCCCTCAGTCGTAATAAGTGGTTTTGCGACTTAAGAGTTATGACGTATTGCGCGCTGTATAGCAAGTTGCGAGGTGAGATTAGTCAAAGAGTCCTCAAACTATCCATATCTATGAGCTCCTGCGGCAGCAGTACCTGTCCTTCATGATGCTGCTTCAGTAGCCGCGTGCCACCGGCAACGCCTGGTCGACGGCGTGTGCCGCCCGCTCACTGTCGCCAGTCGCGTTGCCGATATGTCTTGGAGGCACGCGAGAGCGAAGCACGAGCCATCAAGGCACGCGCCTCCTCTCGGTATTCGCTGAGTCTGTTCAGGCAATGTCGTCTGATACTTGGTGTGCCATACTCCACAAGAGTGTACGATTTAAGTCTTCATACGCATGACGAGCATTAGTATACAACGGGTTTTTGGGTTTAAGTCTGGCCCACCTTGTTTCAGCCATTCAATCATTTGGACACACATTGTGACCCTTGTTCCCTAAATTCCTCACTTACTGACGCGGGTTTCACTTGGTACACCTACCGGCGATACCGAGCCCACTTTGCTCACGTTTTGGCACACCTTTAACTTTCTGTCACAACTTTAGTGTATCCACTCACATTTTGTCATTTTCCCATATAAAAAGTATCTTCATTATTATTGTGATTTGACAAAATATAAAGTATCATCATTATTATTATTACTCACTGACCAGCGGCGACATCAGTGCAGTTTTCACCATCGAATCTCAGTGAAAACAACTGAAATATGGAAGTTCCTCCGTAGTTTGGAACAACGTGCCGGTAACAAAATACCTAAAATCACTTTTTTGCGTTTCAAATGCAAAAGAAAACATACTAAAGTACAGTAAGTTGTTTAAAAAACGCGAGCCCTGAAAACATCAAATAGATTTATGTATTATGAAAAAAATGTTTAAGACAGACTTTCGTCAACCCCTCCAGTCCGGCTTGCTGCATAATGCAGATTAGACCCTTTTTATATCCAGTATAATGCTGGATTAGGCCATTTTAGACTTGAAATTTGTAAACCAGTTTTTTTGCCCATCCTGTCTCATAGTTAGATCTAGTCAACCAAAAGTGACGAATTTGACCAAGAATAGAAATCCTAGCCATATGTAAAGTTGGGTTTAGCACAGGTGACATAGACTCTTTTTCAAACAAATATTTTTTAGAGTTAGACATTGAACGATAAAGGTTTTGTCGGAACGTTTCCAGCTACCAGTCATTCGGAAATTTCCGTCGCAGAGCAGAGAAGCAGAAGGGGTGATCGTGACAATCGACAAAGCTGCTCCCAAGCCTCCAGGCCTGACGTGGACAAAGGTTCGACGCAAACTCCGTAGAGAAGGATGGAAGGTGAAGAAGCCAACGAGGGGAAACCTTGAGACGCAGTTCCGCTACGTACGACCAGGGTGCAATTCGAGCGGACAGGATGATGTGGACTACTTTCTTGGCGAGGATGCAGTGTTTGACTACTACATTCATGGTATGGCTCTTGCCCTACTTTACACGGACTGTGCTTACGTATTTATATGAATGCAGAGCTCATACGGCCGACACCTGATACGCATATGCCGGATACAGCAGCGATGTAGCCAGTTTCTGGAGCGCATATGCATTCTACGCCACTTGTCGAGCGGTCGACCCCACCACCAGCCCCAGTGACGGCTCCGAGCTGTCATTTTCATCCATCGATTGACCAACTGCTCCTTATCACTATCGTGTTCCTTCACGTCATCCTTTTGTGATTCATTCCCCGACTCCATTGCGCCTAACAAAGCTCCATCCTCATCCTGATATGTAACGTTCAAATCGTCCTCATTGTCAGCCAGTATCGCGCTACCTTGAGCCTCCTCTTCCCTTACACTGACACCTACAAGTAGCGATATTTGGTTTTATTCATTTGCAGTACAACATTCAGCATAGTAAATATCATTATATGCATGTCAATATGCAGTATAGCATACCATTGTCGATGTCTTCCGCAGGCCCGTCTGCGGTGCTCTCATCGTCTGGGGCATAGCTTGCGTCGTCTTCGCGCGAGGCATCACCATCTTCATCTCCCGTGTTGTCACCGTCTGATCCAGACACGTGCGGTGAAGTATATGTCGTCTTCCGAAACGGCGTCTGGGGTTAGAGCAGACACGTGCCGTCTCTGAAGAGGCCTCACAAGCTTGTAGGCCTCCTGCTTGATCTGGTGTCGTCACTCGAGCTGGCGTTGTCACTGGAGCTGGTGTGCTAAGCAAATTGAGAGTGAAGTGTAGTTTGCTGGAGGATTGCTTCAGCGGTTTAGAGGAGCACAGCGTTATCGGTGAAAACCTACGTGCTGATGTTCTCCGGGAGATGTCAGCTTCTGGCTGGAAAGACGTCGACGAGCGGGAAACCTACGAGTCCATGCAGGATCCGTACAAATGAGTTGACAACACAGGCAGCTACGCTGGGTTGAGGCATGGATATTCTGGTCCGACCGCAGAATCGATGCGACATGTGATTCCCCACTCGCGCTATTTTGTTTCATGCCGGTCGTTCTCTGGCAGCATGTTGCTGCTTGCAGCAACCAATACAACCAAACCCAGCTGATCAAGGACTACCACGACTTCATCGGCGCCGTGGATGTCCAAGATCAGCTTCGTCCTCAACGCTACTCCCTTCAACGTGCAATTTGGTTCGAAAGTATTACAAGTCGCTAGCGTTGGGGCTTATAGACATGGTAATCGTGAATGGGTACATTGTTAATAAATCACCACAAGAACAAAAGCTCAAATCCGTTTTCGCTCGTGAACTATTTGAAGAAGCTACACTTGCAGCTAGTGCAGCTTCAAGAAGTGGACATGTACAAGGGGAACTGGTTTGGTGCCCAGTCAGAGATTCGAAACAAGATTGTTCCGCTGATGCCAAACACCAACCGCTCGACGCATACGGCTCAGCTTGTGAATGGGTGGCGTGACGAAGGCACCCAAAAAACGTGTCGCCAACGGACATGCAAGGTCTGTTCTGCTTTGCGGACCAAGCAGTCTCGTGTCGCCACAACAGTGTCATTCTGTGGAGAGTGTCGTGAAGATAGCCTCTTATTTCTGTGCATGCGGCCGCGTCGACAGATCCACGGGGTGGCAATGACATGCTGGGATATATGGCACCATGAGTGGAAGTGTGGTGCACTCATTCCTGCCGAGTCTACCCAGCAAATTCGCATGCGCAAGAAACCCATGCTGTCTTCAACTTCTACGCCTCGGAAAAAGAGACGCACTACTCCAGCTTCGACGCCAAATTAGCAGGTATTATGCAGCATAAGGTTTTAGAATTTGAAGATCAAATGCGCATAATACAGGATAGTAAACATCTTTCTCAATCAAAACCACGTAATTTCTACAAACTCATTATTGCAGGAGAATTCATTACGTAAACAGATCGCATGCGCTTACAAAATAGTACCCACGTTGTACATGATTACGAATAGATATGATCAATACCCCCTCTATATGACTCCATTTCACTAGGGGAAGTCAGCTTTCAAAAAGTTGACAAATTGAGTGTTGCCAAAGACGGGACATATACCTTTAATGTTCACAAATAAAAACGCATATGCCGATTCCAGCGACGTTTCTTATTTAAATCATGTTACATAAGCGCAGAAATATGCGTGCACCTCGCCTTGCACGACAGAACATGCCAAACACATGCATTTACGGCTTCAACACACAGCAAATCATTTGACTTGACTTCAGTATTGTTTTGACCTTCTGAGTGTCGCAATAAGACATAATCGACGATTAGAGGTCACAGCATAAAAGAGACCAGCCGCGCTTCGCTTGACTGGGCACCCCTTTGGCGCCCCCGCGGTTCGCTGCGCTCGCAATATGGAGATAGAATGTACTGGAAAGTGTAGTGCTCGGCTCGCTGGTGAGCTCAGTGTTGGGCCCGCCTCCGCAATACCGAACGGCCCAGCTTCGCGGGCTCCCCACGCGGGTTTGCTGCGGCTACGCGCCTCGCACCCGCTCACCTTAGTTGGCGCCGCGGCTATGGCAACCACGTCGCCCAGCCTCGTGTGTGTTATCTTAGCGATGAGCGTGTGTTTCTTTTATTTTCTGGCCTTGCACTACCTTCAAATCCTCTATACCACAACCCTTTATATAGTAAACACTAGATAAATAATCCAGCATATGCTGGATAATTACACATTTTTCAGCCGAGAGTCGAAGATTATTGCTTGCCTCATGTGTAATTATTAATAAGTTACACATTTTTCGTAAGTGAAAGTCACATTTCATTTTTGCGATACGTATTATCTTATTGATCGTACACAGACCGGGCGGAAATTCAGTGGCCCCGCCCGACTTCAGGATATATACGCTGTCACCGTGGCGGTGATGGAACTCCTGTGACAGGCCATTGCTACTCATCTACACGATGCATTCACCCTTCTGCTTATATACTTTGCTACGCTCTACTAAGGGAGCTCTGGACCACCACTGCTGACGCCCGCCACGACTGGCGATACAGCTCTAGCGGCAAATGCGGGCAGACCAACTACTCGCGTTGGACTACCAAGTCACGACCGCTCTTGCTTGCCCTGAAGAGCTGTGAGGTGTGACGTCAACAACACCTGCCGTCTGCAGCTCCACCGCAGTCCAGCTCGTCCAAATCCCCTGTAGCAGTGTGGCCGTGGCAGTTCTGCTCAATACCGAGGCTACTATGAGTCAAAGCAAAGCACTATCGGTGGGCATATGGAGAGATGGTTCAAATGAAGAAGAAATAGAAGAGGACATCTTCTTTTGGAATGTTGCAGCTACGGTTGCAATGAACTCTCGTAAAAGTCGTTATTACCGTCAGCGGATAATTTGGAGCTCTCCTGTTTCTACACTTCGCAGCCAAGGCACATTTCACAGGAAATATCGCGTGTGTGAGCGGACTTCGAGCAACGTCTCGCCGCATTGGGCTCAAGCCTCCACGTGGACGCGTACATGTCGATACGCACGGGAGAAGCACCACTATCATTCTTAAGTACGAAATTGTAATGTACCGCATATTCGGCTGGCTAGCTGGGAGTCTGCTACCTCGCTTTTTGGGGAGGTGATATTCGGCTGGGTAGCTGAGTCTCCCACCTCGCATTTTGAGGAGTGATATTCACCGGAACCTCTCCGCGATTCGCTGGAAGGTAACGAAAACGAGCCACAGCTTCAGAATCTCAAAAGCTAAAAAGAGCTAAACATCGGGGGATAAACGTCCACAATAATATCAGTCAAGTAAAATCGTTGAAATCGAGTAAGGATCTGTGGTAGCTCAAAACAGCAGCCACGAATAAAAAAAACAGATCTATGATCACACCTTGTGATATCTATGATTTACTAACAGGATCCGTGACCTCATCAAACCATATCCATGAATTACATATAGGATCAGTGTGATTGTCAGCCAACATCCATGAATTAAAAAAATGATCCTTGAAATCTGAGCGATTTATGAACGAATGCCAGATATTTATGACCACGCCGAGCGTATCCAGGTAAGTAAAGATTAGAGATTCTGGCATGGGATATCATTGACGCCGGCACGACCAGCATTTTCGTGCCCGAGTGCAGCGCCGCCATCACGGTGGACTGCACCGATCCATGCTTTTCAATGGCGGCGGCAGTCACGGTCTGCTGATAGGCGCGATGGAGGTGCTCCGGGGCGCTACCCTGGATAACCTCCACAATGCCACACTGCTTGTCGGCAGATGCATTTTCGACGAAACGTCTACGAGACGCTCGTAAATAAGGCGAAGAGTAGCTGGATTGGCGTTAATATTATCACGCATATTTAGGAAGGCCTGTCTGCGCTTCTCGTTTTCGGTAGACCGAAACCACTTGTTCTCAGGTAGATCAGCAACGTCGTGGAGGGACATGTCGACTTCATCTTCACTTTAAAGCAGCGTAGGACGCGGTAGCCACGGTTCCACAGGTTACTGAGCATAGCGATCTTGGCAGGGGCTCTCATGAGGGAAGGACTTGAATTCAGTTGTGAGATCTGGCCGGCAGCTCATGGATGGCTGTCGGCGATGAAAACTAATTTAGTGTGACCAACATTGAAGGATAGGCATTCGCAAGGTGTTGATTTCGCCAAACCTCGTCCTTAGCCATTTGATTTTTGGCTACAGTACACTTTATTTACTATACCTTCCGGCGAATAGAGGAGAGGTTCCGGTGAATATCACCTCTTGCATTTTTGCAATGCTGGACACATCAGCTCTACTCTCCCTACCGATATATGTACAAAGAAGTTCATGCTATCATCAAGGAAATGTATCTATGATGGGTACTAGGCGTGAATGATCTTCATGCAAAATCGGGCAACGAGAGTCCCGTCGAGACCAAACTACTCGAACAGCTGCTCTATTAATAAGCTCTTTGCTGTTGGTCGTAGTGCTCTGATTCCAAATAGCCTTAACCACTGATATTTTTATTAAGAGAGAGTTTCGCACAACCTGACCCCCCCCAAATCACCCAAACTACAGCTCGTTAAGAGCGGCTAGCGGGGTACGTAGCTCCAAGTGTACCCCTAGTTACATGAAGTGTGACACGTCACACTTCGGGATATATGGTGCATGGTACCAGGGTCGTCCGAGGCCAACCATTGGCTGATAACATAGCTTTATCATAGTTGACTTATAGTTTGTATATTTAACTCAACCTTAGCCTACTATAAATATATTCAGCTTACATGTACAACTTACCTTAAATTGGTCACTTTGCTCCCTTAGACAAAAGGGACCTGTGAACTACTGTTCACTGAGAGTTTGTAAGCTCTCGGATCCAACTTCCTCTAGCGCAAGGTGCTGTGTGACCCCGTCACATACTCGGGCTTACTGGATCGCGACGGATATTTTGCCATGGTTGAATGTCTTGGTGGTAATGTACACCGACGTCGACTGTGCTAGTGATTCAGTGGATTGACTAACGGTGTAAAGCCACATTAGATTGCTTGATTGGGACGTGATAGCCTACGCATCACGCAAACAAGGTGTTGATCCACAATCAGTTACCGAAACTGAATATGTCGCAGCGTGTGAAGGAAGCAAATATTTTTTTGGCTAGTGTGATGAAGTGCTTTCTGAGAAAAAGAAGATGGGATGCCACTATTCCAGATCAGTGACAATACATGTGGATATGGGATTTCGCGCGTGGGGCTGCATAGTGAGAAGTGAATTAGAGTTGGAGCCGTCGTAATGAAGCTCTAAATAGCAAGATCGCGTGGAGCAAAACTGCAGATTACCGATCCAGATGCGGAATACCTGGCTTCAGATCCCATTGGTGCATCCCTAAATGGGGAGCCAAGTATAAAGGATCGGGAGTTTAGAAGGACCGGATCACGAGTAGTATGGTTTGTGGTACACGCGTAGTCGCAGCGATACGGACGAAGTGAGCGGCGTCTCGACCCGTGCCCCGGGCTGCTGGATCCTACACCTAGCCAAGAGTTAGGATCCAAAAATGGGATCAAGGCCGATGTCCCCACAACGTCGATGGCCTGTATTGTAACGGGATGGGAATCGGGGATAATGGTCTCTATGAACATGATGAACGGTGGATGAGCATGGTGAATGGCAATAGATCCAAGATCCACATTCGACCAAGTGAATCTATGGAGAATGATTAGGTTCTAGCATGTATGGATCGATCGAGTGGGGACACAGAGGAAAGACGGGCTATCATTACTACCTGAGGTGTATCCAGCGTAATTGACTGATAAGAAGACAAGATCCACCACTATGAGCTCAGATCCCACTACCCCGTGCCCAGATCCAAAAGATCAAGGATCTTATACTGGGGTCTTAGCAATAAGGGCGGAATACCTATGGGTCTCGAACACTCGTGGAGCAATGGAGACTTGAAGTAGTGTTGGAGTGTGAAAAGGCCGAAACTACCAGGATCTAGTAACAACATACATACGCGGCAGCGTCCATTACCGTCGCCGTGATCCCGGAAGTGGACCCATAATCTGACAGCCCTACAAGGATTACGCCACGGATCCTGGGGTCTGGTACTGATGCAGCTGAGGAAATGGATCGAGTAGAGAAAGGACAAGCGGTCGAGCCTGGTGACTAATGGACAGAGAGGGTAGATATCCAGGCTGGTATAGGTTAAAAACGAATCAAAATTATGATTGCGTTGTGTTACACAAAAGCCGCCTGTCCTCAAGAATCGGAACTATATTGGCCGTTCGGTGAAGGTTGGTAATAGCCAAACTAGCGCCGCTACTGATAACCGGGTAATATACTGACCATATCCTACCACTTAGTGAGCCTTCAGTTGCACGTGTAGATCCATACGGTTAACCAAGTTTATCACTGGGCCGAGTATATCTATTGATTCTCAACTATTAAGATCGCGCTATAAAACGGGCAAGTACGAAGTTGAGGGAAGGGAACACACTCGAGGCAACCCTACGGACAGGTCTCGGATCTAAGCCCCGGATCCACCAAGCTCGATAACTCGCTTGGGATCCGGAAATACCATTGGACGCAGAGTGAAAATTTTACCACTACTGCTCCACCCCAACCCCACGTCTCGCCAATACACTCAAATTTTACCACTTGATCCCTTCAGACTGTAGCAAGAAAGACAACCCCCGTCCTACTGACAGGTACACATGGTGAGGAAAGCTCAGCAGAACACGAATCTTCGAGAGCGTTACTCGGTGTCTATGCCCTGTTGGTAAGTTGGATCCAGCACTCTCGCAGCTTTTGCTAATCCCGTTATGCCACACTATTTGGACTGTGTGCTGAGCTTTGGTGCAAAACTGAAAGCATGTATTGCTGAAACAAATGAAGCATCTATCTATCAGTGAATCCGGGGAAACATCCAAAGATCGGATCATTTCGAGATTCGATTTCACCTTGGATAGCACTGTCTGGAAGAAAATCGTCTCTTGACGCGCCACATCGGAGCGGCTATCATGATTACCGACTGTATGACAAAGCGATGCAAAATATGTGTAATTCCGCTAGGCTATGATAGTGTTGAAGCTTGCAAGGAGATTCGGCTGCTAACTGAGAGTGAAATGAGCCCTTCTACTACTTCGTTGCTGAAACTGCCTAATGCTGATCAGCTTTGGTCTGATTGTAGTGCTACTATGCCGGTCTGAACTACATGGAGAGATGATGGCTGGCAGGCACAAAAAATTTGAGAAAGCGCGGCGGCGGCAGTCTTCGCTGACTCGCCCTCGCACTCTCCTGGGGATTCTCAACGACATGTGGGTTAGGCTCCGTGACAGTCCGCTTTCTCTAATCTATTGTCTTGCTGGAGAAATAACTTGTGGTCAGCTGCTCTAGTACTTACTATTAGTACGCATATTTGGTCGTGCGACCATTCCGATGAGATAAAAAAAATTACATTATGTAAATGCTGGTTGTATCTCACTGTACCTTGCTGAAATGGCACATGTCGACGAGAAAAAGCGGGGAGAGTGACGTGTATACGAAAGCCTCAGACTCATCACGAAGTTACAGCAGGCTCGTGTTGGTGCCCGTGCCGCTGGTGGCTGGCTGGGAATCACCACAACCAAGATCACTGTGCTTAACTATATCTTACTTTGCCTGCATTGTTTAATACGCTGTGCTTGGTGCATATTTTTACATTCAGCAAAAGCTCCAGACAGGCTGCTATGGCGGTGCCCTTATTTCCAGCACCAACATTGCTGCCTTTCTGGCTCTTTGCTCGGCAATCTCGTGTTACCTTTCCGTTCACTAAGTTTACGCAGTGCCCATCTTGTGAAGCGTTGTCCCTAACGGCTCTGCTGCCTTTGACAATTCCACTAGGTTGTGATGCAGTATGCTCTGCAAGTTGAAGCAGCACTCGCATTAAAACAGCCTCCCACAGAAGAGACTTAGCAAGTGTCCCGTGTGGGTAGGTCACTGAAGTTTCTCACGTTGTATTTATATTTTGCTAGCTCAGTCTCCTTTTAGCAGGAGAATAACGCGTTATTGACGAGAGCTGAAGCTTAAGTAGTTAATAGGATGCCTGTGCGTGCATAACATCGGATTCGTAGCTTACGTTTACAAGCATCTGTGAGCGAGAAACAGAGTTATGAGCCCAAACGGTTGGTAAGGCCAGTTGTGAGCACCCTAAAGATCCAATATGTTAAGCACGGTTGAGCTCAATACTAACGGTCGCCCTACCGGTAGCATGGCCAATGCTGGTGTACTACAACCAAATAATGGAGATCGCGCTCGCGGACATGGACGTTCTCGAGTACGCGAGTGGAGCCAAGACGCTGGCCACCAGCGCGACGGACGAGGAGAAGTCAAAGCTCAAGGAGGGCCAAGTCAAGGTGAACCAGATCATTATGTCCTCGCTGTCTATGGAAAGGTCACGGTGCAAAAGACCGGTATAGAAATGCGGAAGTTCCTGGTGGATACGTATGAGGGTACAGCGAACGCTGTAACCCGTACGAACCAGGAGATCATCATGTACCATAAACTTCAAGCTGCTAGATGTAAGCCGAACTAGGATGTACGTTTACATGCTAACAACATGTTTCTGATGGAGAAGCATTGTTGCTGCTAGATGTAAGCCGAACTAGGATGTACGTTTACATGCTAACAACATGTTTCTGATGGAGGAGCATTGTTGCTGCTATCAACGCTGGCGCTAGAGATCCGATCTTCACGGCCTTTGTCGGCAAATCCACGGCTTGTTTGCCTGAGCGGAATGGTCGAGATCGGAACCAATGAGGTGAACACTCCTGATAAGCTCAAGGACCAGATCCTGCGGATGGACAGCTACAATAAGTGTGATAAAGAACTTGGAGTTGCTGGTGACAATGGCGCGCATAACCAAGGGCATGGACAATGTCAGCGAGCAGGACAAAATCAGAAGCAGCATCCTGGCAACAGTACGACGCCTGAGTCACCGGATAAGGCGGCCGCTATCGCGACCAAGAAGCTGGATCAGCAGCAGGGCAACTACTTCAGGTACCACCAACCAGGTCATCAGCAGAAGGGTTTCCTGCAGAAGTTGCTGGCGTCTACAAATACGCCAAAGGCCAAGCAAGCCACGTAAACCAAGCGTCTCGAGAAAGGCGAGAAATCCAACCCGTCGGTGGTTCCTGTCGCGCCAGTACAAGCTTCGCCAGTTTCGGCTCCGTACACTTCTGTGGTGCATGTTCCTGCCACGACGTCTGCCTTAGACACAACGACTCACACTGACTACAGACGGCATAGTAATAGTCCAAGCGGCAGTGATCAATGTGATCTCAATGGTGAGGAATATCGGCAAACGTCCACGTGGCATCGGACCAGCGCTACTTTACGGGGCACAAGCCGTTCTTGGACCAGGAAGCAGACAGAGTACGCGCATTACAGAACAAGTTTGCGGCTCTCCGCCTGGCCATGGAACCATGAAGGACGTGGTGGACAACGGTAAATCTGATGTGAATTTTACTCTTCGCGATGTATTTTTGGTGCCGGATAGCAAGAATCTTCTGTTACACTCGAAGACTGCGGACCAAGGCTACGATATTGAGTATCATAGGCGAACGGGCAAGAAAGTGTACGAGATTTGGAATAAGGATGAAGCATATAGAAGTGAGTCGCGACCCATTTGGACCGTACCCATTTTCTCCTCGGAACTCATTTTTTCGGAGAATAGCAGAGGGAGCCAGAAGGTGGAGGAGCAGACTTCCTCTTACTGGCAGCCGATATGTGTAAGCATCACGGATGCGGATGGCGCAGCAGAGCAGCAAAGATGGCACGAGCGGCTGGGCCATCGGTGCTGCCAGTTTGTCAAGATGATGGTCGACCATGAGCTTGCTACTGGTATGATGCTGCAACAGCGTAGCTTCACGGACTGCGAAGCATGCCACTTAGGGAAGCAGAGAAAACCTTCGCCCAAGCAGATGCTGGAACGTGAGATCAAGCGGAAGAACAAGGTTATCGTTGCAGACCTATTATTTCCTCACCAGATCTCCAGTGCCAATCTTCCCAAGGCCGTATTAGTTATAGTAGATGGTTACGCTCGCTGCACTACGGTCGCTAAAGTCAAAAACGGCCTTTGGTGCGAACATGGCCATGCGGCCCTATATCGCTTGGGCTGAGCGCCAGTTCAGCGAATACAAGGTGGTGAAAGTTATCACGGACAGTGGCAAAGCATTCGTCAACGAGGAAATGAATCAGTGGTACCAGCAACAAGGGATAACGTTTCCGCCAAACCCTCCTCATGGTTCGCATCGGAGTCTTACCAAACGAGCAGATCAGACAATGACGGACATGCTGAAGACCATGCTCACCATGGCAGACTTGCCGAAGCCTCACTTTTGGATGTATGCTTTGAAAATGGCTACCCTAATTCGCAATCGGCCGTACTGTCAAGTTATCAAAGATACACCGTATCGCTTGATAATGAGCGAAAACTCTGCTCTACACAGCCTGAGAAGATTCGGAGCTGTAGCCTACGCGTACAGGGCTAAGGACCCGTCGCGTCGTAAGCTAGACAGCAACTACCGTATAGGTTTTGTGGGTCGGTTACCTGGAGGACCAGTCAGGGTATGAAGTCTACTTCCCACGGAGAAGGTGGTGCAGCATGTCCTGCATACGTCTGTCAATGAAAAAAATCTCTACAAGGACTGGTGTGAGAAAGGCTATCCCAACAACGTCAGCAACGGGCTATCATCGGTAGATAAAGAACAAAGCAGAGGAGACGCGCCTTGTAATACCAACTGAAGCGCCATTGACGAGCCGGGTATTGCTGCTGAGAAGGCCGACAACCTGCCTCCTAAATCACCAAATTTGCCAGACGATGAGGCCATCGAGGAATTATCGCCTGCTGCGCACTCTTACTACGACACTATTGAGTCACTGGAGGACGAGCAGGTTGGGTTGAGGAGTGGGTGAGTATGCCGATGTATACGGCTTTCCCGAAATCGAAGGCAGCTCAAGAGGCAAGTCGCGCTAGTGAAGACGAAACGATGTCACAATCTGAGGCTTCATTTCAAGTACCGGAAAAGTCTCCACAGCTAGCGAGCGTAACAGCTCAAAACGATGATCAACATACTGAAGGTCATGCGATTTAAGACAGTACTTTGGAGAAGAAAGCTGCAGAAGGGGAGGGTTCTAGCGATCCAGGCGAGCCTATGTTCGATGATCCTGCTACTAGTGAGAAAAAAGCCCTGAATGAGTAGCCCTCACCGTCCTCTGAGCTAGAGGATCAAGTGTGCGGAGAGCCCCTTGATACCGATGAGCTCTTCGATCATGAGGGTGATCCGGCTCAAGTTTATAGTGAAGAAAGCGAGAATCACAATGGAGAAGATAATCCACCTGCTGAAAACGATTGAGCGCTGCGTTCACCGTGGAACACACTGGATATCGTGGATGCCTACGCCTGCAGGCATCTCGAGCACTATGAAGCTCAGTACTCAACAGATCCTACCGGAGAGAATGCGGTAGATGCGTTCGTACTACGGCACGAATCTATGAGTTTCCAAGAATAAGTGGGTAACCAGATCGTTGTGGTCGATGCTGGCAACGAAATTGACATTGTGACGGAGCCAGACATACTTACTGATAATCTACGTTCTTTGCTGGAAGCTGAACTTGAAGACGTGCAAGAGCACAAACGGCTGAAAGACTCCGGAGGTCAGCCACAGGGAATGATCCTACGATCGGAATCTGAACGTCATGTTCCTCACCGTCTAGGTGACTATCCTCTCTATGCAGCCATTTGCAGAAACGAATTAGTCAAATAATCAGACTTTAAGTCTGGAGAAGTTCCCTGGCACATCAAGGATGCTAAGATTCCTCGGAGCTTTATATAGGCTATGCGCTCGCCTCAAAGTCGCGAATGGCAAGGGATAATGGAGCGTGAGGTCAATGCAATGTTAAAGAAGGATGCTTTCGAGCTGATTGACGAGTGTGAAATGCTGTACGAGGCGCACCTACTGAGGTCCATGTGGCGATTCCAAGCCAAACCCGATGATGAAGAATATATTACACGGTGGCGTCACTCGCTTAGTCGAACGTGGTGACATTCAAAAATTCGGAGCTGGTTTTGTGTGAGCATTCTCACCAGTGGATCGGATAGTAACTTTCCGCATAGTTGTGGCTATTGCGGCAAAATTTGGGCTCGATTTATACCAGGTGATATCAGTACAGTATACCTGAATGTTGTTTTGAAGATAAAGCAGTGCGTTCGTGGGATCCCTGGCATTGAGCAACGTGACAACCGCATCTGCATTCACCAAGAAAAGTGCCGCAGCTAGGTCCTGGAGTGCTTCAGATTTGACGGTGTATATGGCAGTGCGACCCCGATGGAGACGACAACAATAAAGTATTGTTAAAGCACGAGTGCTCATGATGGTGAACCGTCTTTCGATTATCGAGGTGTTATTGGAGCGCTAATGTACCTAGCTACAAGTACTCGACTAGATATTGCCTACTCTGTCGACGAACCCTAAGTCACGTGATGTGCCGTGACTCCAAGGTGCAAGAGACTCGACGGCGTCACTACCGAGCACTCAGCGAATATTGGATACGGTCCAGATGTCACTCAATCCAGGCTGTCCTTATTATTAATAATGAACTGGCCGGATTCGCAATCAGCGGCCAAGAACTGACCATCTACGGTACGAACCCTCGGTGACGGTTGGGATGAGTTCGCGGAAGACTCCGCGAACCTTTGAAGGCACGTTCACCGTCTGGGACAGGGCGAGAGCTGTTAAAGATGATCATGTGACGGTGCAGACGACGCTTGGCGTGCAAGAAGATCCATAACGGATCATTGTTCACTTGATATTTATATACTTGATTAGGACTTCTTAGTAGGAATAGACCCGAAAGGGTAAACATAAATACAGAACAGAATTTCCACTCAAGCACACAGAGCGACGTCCGGCTTCAAGATAAGCGTCTGGTCCAGCTTGTTTGAGTGTGTTATACCTGTCGGTGAGCTCGAAGCTCTGTAGCGAGGGTTCATCCGGCATGGCCAAGAGACTGTGTAATTTATTCGATTACTATCGGGAGGTTTTACGTGACGGCTTATTGTTGCCTATTTACACGACGGGGAGTGCTTGTATTGCATCTCTTTTATTCTTCCAACCGAGTGTTGAACGCTCAGTGCCCTCGTAAAAGGCTTACCCGTGCCTGGTACCCTTCCGCTGTTGGGACCACGAGGATTCATAATACCTATTAGGTTTGCTCGTGCTAGTAGCGGGTTCTTTTTTTACTGGTTCGCCTTGATAAGGCGTTTACAAGGTCCAGTCTGTCCCGGTGCAAGAGCAGAACTGGGGTCTTCATGTCCGCCCGAACGATCGTTTGCTATCCTAGCAGACGTATTGTTGTGGGGACGTCCTAACTACATTTGTAGCTAGAGTTCACGTGGGAATTCCAACACCACATGAAGCTAGGACGTGGTATCGTCAACAAGCTAGACAAGGTGCTTCCTGTGATCAACTTTAGCACCGATTTGGAGCTAGGCACGGACAACAGCGCAGCCATCGCGTTAGCTACAGCTTCAACATATAATAGTCGTACCCGTCACATCGAACATCGCTGGCATTATGTATCCGACCAGGTAATGAAGGGCTTGATGGAGACCCACAAGGTCGCAGTCTCCGAGAGCCCAACGTACATGTTCTTCCGACATGTCGGAGGAGGCCGTGAATTCAGTATGCTCTGCGAGTTTAAGCAGCACTCACATTAAAGCAGCTTCCCACAGGAGAGACTCGGCAAGTATTCCGTGAGCGTAAGTCACTGAAGTTTCGATACATTTTGTTAGGTCAGTCTCTTTTTGTCAGGAAAATAACGTGTAAGCTGGAAGAAAGCTGAAGGCTAATTAGTTAATAGGATATTTATGCGTGCATTACATCGGATTCCTAGCTTACGTTTACAAGCATCTGTGAGCGCGTAACACACTCATTTCACCCTTGGACGACGTCCCCGAACCCGACGGGGCATCATTCCCGCTACTCCAATAATTTCGAAATCTTTTGAAATTCGAGCGACGGAGGAAAAAAATAGTATTAAAGATGCAGACATCGAGTATCTGCCCCATCAATTCTGATTGTTGTGTTCGCTGAACCACTATTGGACTCCGCATAATTCATGATACCGGGTATTTTAACCGGTCAGGTTTAATGTTATTATGCAGCGAATACTAATCGTATACAAACATTAGAACCAGCAATGGATGGCCCAGAGTCTCCTTGATCGTCTACAACCTCTCGTTTGTCCTTATAAAATGATGGTGAGGAGCTACACCTAATTCGCCCTACAGAAAGAACAAGGACTATTTAGCGGAAAGCGCACGAGAGAAACTTGTTGCTGAGTGTCTTGGCTGTTCAACGGACACGGTAGCACGCGTAATTGCAGTGTTCAACGCGAGTCAGAAGACCAAGTTTGAGGTAGAACTTTATTCATTTGAAATTTAACAGTTACATATCAATTACCGTTAGCATATAATATTTTGGTGCTGTATTCCTGATGCCTGTTTCGAATAGCAGAGGAATGTACCTATATAAACATATACTTTTCATTCGCGATCTCATCTTGCTGTTGATATGCACATCACGATGCGACACAACGATTGATACTGCGTCTTTCTCATGAAAACCAAACATATCTCATTATCAACCAATGATAGCTCTTAGATTATGCATAACGAGGCCAGATCAGCCTACGAGCAGTTTAGAACTTCCGAGATCCTTTTTTTGAGAGGCGCATTAGCTAAAACCGACCTCATTTTCGGACTCAGAAGGCGAGAAAACCCTATTTATCTAACTATCGATATTGGTTTTCGTAGAAAAGGACCGCTCTATTGTGTGCTAAAGTTTGGTATTATGAAATAGGAAGTGGATAAAGTCACACAATGGGATCCACTTCGAGTCCGGTAATTTAAAATATAATCCCGAGAAACAAAAATTCCGACAAACAGGAAAATAGAAAAACACCCCTTCCTTCCAGCTCCCCCCTCCTCCGTGTCACCCCCTCTCCCCCCCTTTCACCCGCCCCCGACGATTTCCCGCCGTTCATTTCGAAACAGGACCAAATTCGACAAAATGGCGAGCGTCGCGTCGACTGGCTCGGGATCGGACGGCGAGAGTGAGCCTGCCGAGGCACGCTCCCCGGAGATACACGTCCCGGAATCGCGGAATACGTCTACGTGTGCTCCCCCGTTAGAGCAGCGCTGTTACACAACGTGGGGTGCATTATTTTCGGCGTTGGAGCAGTACCAAGAGCAGACCCACCAAGTGTTCCGTAAGCGTACCTCTACAAGTGCTGCATCTAGGAATGCTGAATTAGCGAAGCAAGGCAAGCTGACAGAGACGACAAGAATTTCTGATTCGTTCGACAAATACTACCGGCGACTTTGTTGCACGCATGGCTGGAGTCGGCCCAGTCGGTCTACTGGCAAGCGCTCCAACTACTTTGTCAAGTCGACGGGGTGCGAGGCTCAGATCTCGGTTATAGTGGTGTGGTCAGGAGATCATGGTTTTCAAGTGAAGATAACCCAGCAGAACACGACGCACAACCACGGCCTCGGACCAGACAAGTATAACAACCACCCTGCCAGTCGACGTATAGATGATGAAGAGATGCTTGATTTTGTCGACGAGCTACAAGCTGCTGGAGCAAAAAAGAAGTTGATACTTGCCTTTTGCGGCGTCGCTCAGGTACTAGTACTATCATTTGCTGTTTTTATTGCTATAATATTGCTGAACTAATCTGTTTCATCTGGCAGACAAGCAGGTAGCCCTACGTGACGTGCACAACATGGTGCAGAAGCTTAAGGAACAACGCCGAGGATCTACTACTGTTGAAGCAAGGTTAGAGTCCAGCCTTAGAGACTTCTGCTTGCGAAAAGGAAACACGGCTACCATCTACGTGGATGATGACAAGTTGGCTCAAGTAATTACTTTCCAGACTCATCAAATGCGGCGTTTTTTCGAAGCTTTTCCTGAGGTTTTGACCAGATACAAGCTTTTCAGTTTTATGATTCACGACGTTTTTGGCCATGTAAGAGCGCTTCATCTATCTTTCACGTGTCTGACCGTCTAATGTTGTTCGTTGTGTTTGTTTGCACGGTGACTACTTGTGACTATTGTGGCTTGTTGACAAATGTGTGACTTTTGTGGCGATTTACTGCGGCATTGTGGTGCTTTGTGATTTACGTGGTCGCGTTGTGGCATTTTGTGGTTTTGGTGTGGCGATGTGGTATTTTGTGACTTTGTGGTTTTTGTGTGACTTGTGGCACACAGGGCCAATACGTGCAGCATGCCCTTATGGAGAACGAGAGTGCAGAGTGTCTTTCCGATGCGATCACATCTTTCAAGTCATTTAACGCGACGTGGGATGACGTCCGTGTAATCATCGTCGATAAGGACTTCGGAGAAATTTCGTTACTGCAATCTGCTTTTCCGGCTGCGCGAATTCTCCTTTGTGTATCCACGTTGTTAAGTATTTACGGACCGAGATGGCAAACCGTGTGTACGGACTTCTTGATCGTGAAAAGATCGAAGATGCTGTTCATATGATGCTAAGTGCGCAAACGGAAGGCGAGTATGAAATTGGTCGAAAGTATTTGTACTACATCGTGGAAGGGAAACAAATTTTGAAAGATGAAGAAGTACCGGAGCCGGAGCACGCATTCTTACAATACTTTGACTCGAATTGGCACCAGTGCAGAGAAATGTGGAGCGGCTTTGGGCGTGTTGACGTCCCGCATTTGGGAAACACAACCTACAATCGCCTTGAAGCAGCATGGGGTCATTTAAAGGATGTGTTGAAGCCAACAATGATGCTGGACGAGTGTGTAGATACTGAATCAACCTTATGTGAAGCTGCATCTTATAAGTAGCCACGAATATGTCTGCATAACTAGGACTGAGGCGGCCGGCACGTCGTCTCCTTTAAGAACCATAAATGCTTTCGTCTTGCATGCGTGTTCGCGAGCTCGCGCGCCCGTTTTTCGATTCTCTTCATGACCATGCAGCATGCCGTGCTGCATGGGATAGCGTAAGCACTTCTCCACCATGTATCTGCTTTCATGAGTCCATCAGCAACCGCTACAAATCTCCGTGTCCGACCTGGAACCGCGTTGTTGGTACTGTTGGCAAGGCACGAGCTGCGCGGCCATGCCCATAAACATGCTCTTACGTCGACTTGGCGGTGGTCTTGACAGCGCTGTACGACTGGGTGATGCCCACATTGCATGGCTCTCGGGCACTTGGTCACATGTCCAACGCTGGATAGCTTGTTCGAGACCTTCAGCACGGCGGCACAGCCTCCATGCAAAGCAAATCACGTCGTGACGAGGACGTCCCCTCCCCGTGCTACTTGCATCTCGGACGCTTGTTTCCATCGTCTTCATCCGTCATTCCTCGCGCGTCCGCAGCGACTCTCACTGCGGCAGAAATCTGACTGCGCGAAGTCTTGCGTACAGTCGTGCAACACGACCATTAGCACAACATTCGCAGCACATTTCGGTATGCGCAAGCACGCGGCACGGGCTGAAATTTTTGAAATATATCGGGTAATTTATTTTGATAGTGTGCCCTTTTGTGGCTTTGTGACGCAGTATTCGCCACACAAGACGGAGTGCCGTGTCTGTGTCACTAATACGCGCTTAAGTACGAAGTCACACTCTTATTGTGTGACTCTAACACTGGTCTATGAAATATGCGGAGTACAACAACAGCACTAAAAAGCGAGTAAGCTTAAGTAAAAAAATGTTTGAGTGTTGAGCTAATAATAAAATGTATTTTTTGTAATCCAAATTGAAGAAAAACAATTAAAAAAAATAACACGGAATCGGGTACGGCCATAGCGACGCTTGGAATGAAGACGATGTCGACGCAGAAGTCACCTCCTTCGATCAATACCCCCGCCTCTATCTCCACATCAGCACGTCGTCACCGCCGATCCCGACAGAACATCAGTCCCGCCACTCCCACAATTGCGGAATTGCTTGAAGATCCGAACGACGGCGACAAGGACAGCGATGAAGATGCAGACGTGGATGACCCATCAATCCCAGTTTTCGTGTTAACAACACCTCTACCGGCACTCCCAGAAAGTGAAAACCCTCCCGTGCACGACGCCGCTCCTTCTCCGCCTGCCCCTGTGCGGGCCGTCGGATTCCCAGTCGTTAACGCTCGCAGAACTGGGCTACAAGCTAAGGAGAGAGCGGTTTGTGCTGCGTGTTGGTATTACATTTTTTATTATTATTAACGAAAAATGGATGCTTAGATTCAGCGAATTAGTGGCTCGGTTCCGCCCGCAATGCTGGCTCGTCGACCGAGCGGCAGACGATGGCGGGCACACGCCCCCGACTACGACGACGAATTGGCGCGGATTCATTTGTTCAGACCCCCACTCCCACCCACCCACACGGACAAACGACGTGTGGCCGTTTACTACACTTGCGAGCAGATTGCGCTGTTTAAGTTGCAAAAGTGGATGGACAAAAATGCAAAAGAACACCGTCGAGCGTATGCCACAGAGGCAAAGAAGGAAGCGACAATGCAAGCTGGTCTTGGACTTACCAACTGGAAGAATAGAATGTATCTGGAGGTGCTGCACTCTAGTTACAAACTAGAACGGCCAGCCGATACCGCTGGCGAGGACAGAGACCCGTGTGCAGTGCAACGAGCAGCAGCTCTTCAGGAGAAACACGCGTTCTTCTTTGAGTAAGTATTGCCGTGTCTTTCACTTATGATTCTTGTAAGTATTCATATTTTAGTTATTTATTTGTAGGACGGGTTGCTGTGTCTTCTGGGGTCTTACAAGGGAGGAAGAGGCCCGTTGTCTCATGACGCTAACGCCGTTCTCTTCGGGTATGAAGGATCAAGTCGATGCGCAAGACATGGAATTCAGCTACGGTGATCGATCTAGTATCGCAAAGGATTCCATCGTACTGTGCTCACTGAATGTGGCCGAGAAGATTGCTCTATCCTTTGCCATGTCGCAGTCAGCGACGCTGGGCGCTTTTGAGACTCGAGTGGAAGACCGCATCCGATCGACAAAACATATTCCATCTAGTTTGGCGTCGGTGGGGTCGATCCAATACTCTCAGAACGACACGTCGAAGCTCATCGGACACCTTTTTATTGAGTT
The DNA here is from genome assembly GCF_000142945.1 of Phytophthora infestans T30-4. Classification (NCBI taxonomy): domain Eukaryota; phylum Oomycota; class Peronosporomycetes; order Peronosporales; family Peronosporaceae; genus Phytophthora; species Phytophthora infestans. The sequence continues at coordinate 1,935,531 of NW_003303752.1, forward strand.
AGCCGACGTGAACATCCATTCGAACGTACTAGACGAGCCTGAGTACTTCCTCAAGTCGCAGGATAACGATGATTTCAAGTATCTGTACGTGAAAATGCTCAAGTACCAGGACGTGGCCAGCCGTGTGGCCATCCTGAACAAGCGCCTCAGCATCCTCCGCGACTTGTACGCTCTCTTAGCGTTGTTTTCTTCTTATCTAATTGCTTACTGATGTCGGTGTGATATTTTTTTCTTTTTTTCAGGGTGGGTGTTCTGAATCAGCAGTTAACGCATCACCACGGAGCGAAACTCGAATGGATAATTATCTGGATGCTCGTGTTTCAAGTTATCATCGCCATTGGGTGGGATATTATCCTCAAGGACATTTTAGGCTACTTCCATTGGGGATAACGAAGGCACATGGACGGGAAACTTTTTTGTAATCAATACATGTACTACTTGAAGTATTAATAATCTGTGCGGCCATTAACATTTTTTTGCTGCTCACCAGAATAAGTTTTGCCGAAGTTTTGAAAATGGACACGTCTGGCTTTGCTTAAATACACTCTCGCCTGCAGAAATTAGAAAAGCGACAAAGTTGCTCGAACGAATTCAATCATTGACTTACTACACCTTTGCCAATTCAAAGTGGCCGTAGTGCAGTTCAAAGTGGTGTGAAGTAGCTGAAGTAAAAAAAATATTTCATAATTATTTTATAAATTTTGTCTTTAAGCTTTTTATGTTAGCTTTTAGCACGCTAAAACAACCTACCATAAATTACAGTAAAATACATGACAGTACCATTTTAGCATGAATACAAACAATAACAAGACGGAAACGTACCTTCAATTGGGTTGCGCTCCTCCTCTCACCTTCCCCTCCGGGGATCCCCTAGCCTCAATACGATGAGCAGTAGTGGCAGGGATCCCGTTGTGAAAGGCAACCAGCAGCCAATCGTAGCCCTGTTTGAAGGCATCAAGGACGCGCGATCGCGCCACCACCGTATGCTTCGGCTCTGTTGGCATCTTGCCTTCTGATTTGGTTGTAATGTTGGTTTTGTAGTGTGCTCTGGGTGAGGCTTTCACAGCCACCACTTTGGATCTAAAGACAAAATTTTAAAAATAATTATGAAATATTTTTTTTTTACTTCAGCTACTTCACACCACTTTGAACAGCACTACGGCCACTTTGAATTGGCAAAGGTGTAGTACTTCTAGTGTGTATTTTGGCTCCAATTACTACTTGAAGTAAAGAATACTAGTATTAGTTGAACCGATAGTAGCTTACAGTACTAGCTTACTACTACGTAGTACGTAGTACTACAAAATTATGTACTAGCTGAACTTCCGAAGTGAGAGAAGCAAAGTATTCATATTTTTAGATATGTACGATTGATCTACATGTATCAATCTCTGGTGATGCGACGAAATAGGCAATCTCTACTACAGTAGTAAAAAATTAGGCGGTCTATGCTATTGCAATAAGAGGTTTACAACTACGTAGTAGAAGGATTTATAGTGTAAGAGCAGACCATGTTGTCTAGACTTGAGTGAAGAGGTTTGTCAACAGTATAGTAGCTGTGAGGCTGCCCATGATCAGCAGAAAGCATACTATGAAACTCGGACCATCAGAGTTTACCCCACGCGATTTGCCTCCCGTAAAGTACGTCTGGAGCTTGTTGATACTCTGTGCAGCGGGGGCATTTTGTAAGGACGTGAGGACCTCGGGGTGCTTCTTCAACGTGTTCAGCTTCTGCACCATAGCAGGGTCGCCCTTAAAAGAGTTGAGGCTTTGAGCGACCACAGGGCTGTTCTTCAAATTCTCGACTTCCTTGATCGCAGCAGGATTCCTCTGGAAGAGCTTAATGCTCTGGGTGTTCCTTTGCACAAAGTCTTTGAGCCTGCTGAGTACTCGCTCTTCATCCTCCACGCCGAATGTTGCCTCGTTAGCCAACTTCCTGTGGGCAATGTTCCTCTGCGAGTTTTCACCCCGGAAGTTCGTGTGAATCGAGTCAGCTTCCAGTGTCGATCTCTCGGCAAGTATGAGATCCCCGCAGGCGGCCAGAAGCAGCGCTAGGAATAGACCGAAGCGCATTCTTCCTGTTGATTCGTTAGCACAGATGTGAAGAGCTGGAAGTAGGTTGGGGAATGAGCAGGGTACACATTCGTTCACACGGTGTGAATCGTGTGAACGAATGTGTACCCTGCTCATTCCCATTGCTTGTGTTGTACCGGTACTGTACTGTAGGATTGTACCGGTAAATCACCATAGGAATTTCGGGTAAGATTTGTTCAACGATGGGTTGATAAATATACGGCGCCGATCAGGGTTGTCAACGGCAAAGGGGGCTTTCACAGGAAATCGGTATTCACCGATTTGATACCGATAGCCAGTCAGCTTTAACCAAGTATCACTACTTCGCAAAACGAATGCGACTACTGTCAAGGTACCAGTACAAAAAAGTTCAATTCCCACTCAATTCTCCCTGCAAAAACCTGGGAATATGCCATCGGCGGTGGACTCTGGGCTGCGTTTGCAAATATGAGCTCAGATTGGCTATTTTGTATTCCATGATATTATCACCAGGGAGGATTAATAAATGAATCACTTTATTTATTAATCCTTCTATTAATAGCCAGTCAAATATGTGTACAATTGAATGGGAGCCCCTCGCATTCGTGATTATAGTGTTTATAAATAATAGTTCTCAGAATACTTAATATTAAAGAGCACAGCGGTCATAACCCGAGCTCAAATGCTACGAGTATCCACCACGCAATCAGTATCCGATCAAAACTAATACCGCTAAGCCTCATTTAACATTTCTAAACGCTAAAAACAACTGTGTCTCATTTAGGTAAAGGCATTCAGGTTGTCTACATGTACTCAAAATTAGAAAAATGGATAATGTGGTGTACCCAAATGCATTTTGCGTTCTAAACATCGAGTTGTAAGATGGACACTAGAGATCAAAAAGTTGCATGGGTGTACACAACAGTATTAAATGTAACGTGTTGCACTCGCACCTCTGCTTGGTCGAAATTGATGGAGAATTTTTAAGTGTAAGATCGCGACGACTGCACGGTATTCTTCTTATGATCTGCTATAGTAAGAAAAAACATGCGGATGGGATTGAGGCAAAGTCTCAGCTAAGTACATGTAGCTTCGATTAAGTCTTTTCACTATATCTGCAATAACTCGGCATCTAGTAGTCCAATTGACACATATGGGGTGGCGTTATAATGAAAAGTAGCAGGCCGATTTTTGAGATTTAACAACTAGATTGCAACAGGCGAAACGTTTTTTGTAAAGCATTCTTTCCGATTTCACAAATCTGTGGTCTTTAGTAGCTTCCTTGATTTAATTAAATTATACATTTATTCACGAGAAAGGGCGGTACAGATGCCAGGCATGTTGTAAAAAAGACAGTTTTCAGCTTTATAAAGACGAAGGTGTATGACATGATTGGTTTATTTTGTTTCTACAGGCCAACTAGACCCCTGCTTCCTGTTGAGGTTGAATCCACGCCTCCAACAAGAGCGGCAGTGCCTCAACTGCCATTTTGTTTTGTCCTACAGGTTTCTTGCGTCGCGAAGGTTTCGCCTTCGGCACTTCATTCTCTTTCTCCAGTCTTTCACGAGTAAATATGCGACCAGACGTCTTTGTTCTCTTTCGCTTCCTTATTGCGCTCGGTCGTGGAGCAGGAAGGACCTAAATTCCTTGGTGAACAGTATCAGAGACCTTGACAACTGCTGTATTGTAGTAAGATTGAAACAAGCCATTTCGCTTGAAGTTGGCCAACTTGGCATGCATGCTAGGACGTGAAAGCGGAAAAAATCCAGCTGCAAAATCCGGCAGACATATTAACTACAAGATGAGGCTGATCCCATGCTAGCGCCGCTAAGCTCAGTGCTTTTTTCTTGTCAATTCTTCCCGTACAGGGTCCTTCAAGTAGATGCTCTAGCAGCAGTTTTAGCCTATTCTTAAAGAGCGAAAACAGCGCTACATCTAACGGTTGAAGAAGATACGTTCGATTAGGTGGTAGACACACCGAAATGATTCCGCATTATGCAGCAACGTCCACAATTTCGAGGGGAAAATGTGAAGAACACCCATCCATTACAAGAAGCAGAGGCCTCATCATTGGTGCAGGGGCCGTGTCGCCTAAAAATCGTAATCAACGCGCAAAAGGTGCCCGTTCATGAATGCCTTTTCAGTGGTCGCAGCCCCAGCACCGGGGATCTGACAAGTGTCGAAAACGCCGCCACTCACGCTCTCACCAGGAAAAATAAAGAGAGGAGGAGCGACGTAACCATTGGCACAACCACACGCAGCAAAACGGAGGTGAAATTGAGTCTTGATGTCACTGTGCCATACACTCATAGATCCCTTTGCTGATATCACGCCTTTGTGCTCTCGTTGCGTTTCAATAGCAGTCTCGTCCATGTTAAATACCCATATTATGCTCACTAATCACCTTGGCTAGCGACGAAAATATTATTGACAGGTCGTTTTTTTCAACTTCATTCCGCGCCTTGGTCACAGATTGTGACGTTCTTAGTGAAAGTGAGGGGTTGCGCTGCATGAAGCGCCGCAACCACCCTCACCTACACTCACACCACACACGATCTCAGCAATCTGCTGTGCCTTGTGCAAGACATCTTGCCGTCTGACAGGATGTCCAGTCACCTGTCGCTGGAGGATCCAGCCTCTAAAGCTATTTTTGGCACTCTTCGAAGCGTTAGAGGCGGCCCACGACGCTTGAGCTCGTGAAGTTTGTTTTTGCGTGCAGCAGCCACGTATTTCTTCAGCGTGCTATGCGCGACCTTCATTTAATTACTCGTTGCCTTTAGCTCTGCGCCAGCTAGAACGGCTTGGACGGCGCAACGGAGCTCTGCTTCGCTGTACTTGGCGCGTATTTTCCCCATGGTGGGAAGCGAAAGTGTGGCTAGAGTATAATGGCTGGAGGAGATCGGGTGAAAGTTCGCTAGCTTAATATTAGCTAATTACGATCGTTGGCAGCGGTTTGGCCTAATATAACAGGTTAAAAAGATCGAGGCTACTACTAAACTGGTACTTTGCCTTAGCTAATAATTCTTCATCAATATCGATCAAGCAAAGATGCGAGTGCAACACGCTACATATAATGCTATTGTGTACACCCCCGTGTAACTACTGTGAGTCTTGATCCCTAGTGTCCATTTCATCACTTACAGAAACTCAGCTCATTCAAATTTCTAGACTGTCAAAATTACACATGTTTTATTTTAAGCAGGTTTTTGTATTGGGCCGATGGTGGCCGTAAGTTGTGACCACCTTGAAAAATCTCTTTTTTCTATGTGGGCTTCCCTATAAAGCGAGCGTTAGCACATCCTTGCTATTTCGAAGCATATTTTGCAACTTGTGTGAAAACCACACCGTCAAAGATTAAAATTGACTGTGTTATGGACACTCGACGAGGTGGCCGTATTATTGTGTCCAGGGTTGTAAGTCATGAGCAATCCATGAGATATTAGCCCATTTTCCCACATCGTCCCACATTATAAAATTCCGATGATTTCGATGGACGCCTCCTATTAATAACTTTAGAGCTACAGTTATTGATTGTTACTCGTGCGTTGCTATCTTAAGGTTCTAAAAGGAGAAGAAAAAGTAGAGGGCAATTTTAAGTTTGCGCGCTACATAAGATGCCAAGAATATAGCGAACATCGTGGCGACCCGTAATTCTTAAAACGATGCCAACCAGATGCATGACGATACCGCACCATTTGTTAAAAATACGTCCTCTACTGGTTTGTGCACTCATTGCGAGGTAATCTGCGCTGATAAAGCGTCGATCAGATTGATTGAACACATCTACATTCTGTAGGTTTACCGTACAGAGAACGATGCATAAATTCGACACCGCTGAAGGTGATAGCATAGCAATTCACACCAAGAGTGACACAAAAATCCGACACAGAAAATAATTAGCTATGAATGGCTAGTATAACATCGAAATTTACAAAAGAGCGATTAAAAATACATATGATGTAACATAAAAAGCTGTATCGCTAAACAGACACCTTAGGGTACCGAGGAAATGCCTTTTCGAAACTACGAATTACAGCTCTCTCCTCAATCGCTTTCCATGCATCAATAGTAGATGTTAACGCACGAAGTCGTTTTTCTTCGGCAGTAGCCGCGTTTTCTTCTGGAATCGTTTCGGAGCTTCGCTTTGAGTGGGCTCATGTGACGACTGGTGAGAGCACGGCGCAGAGGAACAGCGACGAGGAACGAGTCGCGTGGCGAGGGGTGAAGCGGAGGAGGGCGGCGAGAGTCCAACAATGGGGACTCGAAGGTAAGGCGTAGGAGGCAGTTGATGTGCCTCGAAGAAGGTGAATTGGAAAGTGAGATTGAAATGGTTAGTTGTTTGTCGGCTTCTAGGAAGTGCTTGTTAGCATTCCCTTGGTATCCTATGTAAGTATATGCATTTCACTATACTAGATTCTAAGTAGTCCTCGAATCTTGAAGTAGCGTAGCGTAGTAGTGAACCGCGGTTCATTTGATCTGGGTCAGAATCTCCATAGTGAATTCAAATGAAAAAGAATGACTGTCATTGAAGTTCCATGTTTGGCAATACTCGACCAAACATGGTGATTGCCTTCCGGTCAGGCGTGTGTCTGCCTGGCCGCTCATTGGCAACTTAAGAAGACAGCTGGCAGTCAGCAAAGACAAGTAGGAAGGAAATAGAAGAAAGTAGGACGCATTGGTACCAACGTCATGGCCATCGCTGGCTGTGGCGTTGGTGCGTCGTTACAGCTCATTACACCAACATCCAGTGTTCCAGCAATCGGCTGTGCTGTAAGGTGGCAGCGCGACCACTGCTGCATTTGCCCCTTCGGCAAGAATCCGCTGCCCTTCTTGCACTCAAAATTGTCAAAAAAAAGGACTGCCTATTCAATTTTAAGAAGTTTCTCTACGTAGAACTTCTAAACCGACGTCCATCCGTGCACTCCCTTGTATGGCGTAAAAGCGCCCGTCGGGATACTCCTCAAACTCACTTTGCTTGATTGTACCACCGGGAACCCCACGGATGATAAAATGTATTTGAAGTTTCGATCCTATATTTATACGATAAATGAACAATAAAAACTTGTCAATAAATAATTACACTCTTACCATTATCTCGTACAGTCAGAACGGCTGTCATGTGGCCTGCATGCTTCTTTTAACCGACGATGTGAGCCGAATCCTTGCGTCCTTTGCCCGCCCAGCTTCGCGTTGGTGGTATGTAAAAAAGAATGGCTGTTTTCGATGTTGGGCATACCTCCTCCTGAAAACGCAGCATATTTATCCCAAAACTCTTTTGAGAATTTTACGGGAATTTCTTCGAGCTCGTCTTCTTAGCCGCTTGGGCCTTTTGAGAAGAGAATCCGTTGCTACAATAAAAAATAATAAAAGCCGAATGCGATAAAATCTATATTTAAATATTGTACGTATCCATTGGCACCATCCGCTCCATGGATATTTTTATCGTTGCTTTTTCCGCTCATATACAAGGCCATCCACTCCGGATGCTTGTCTGAAAGCTATCATACCCCAAGTAGATCGTACCTGAGATAAAGAAAAATATTGTGTCAGTAAAAACATTGGTACAATAAGAAATAAGCTGACCGATTTTTCTCGTCTCACGTCTTCATATACGTAACAAACAGAGACGCCGGGGAACATTTCCTTGCGTCTCTGTCTTTTCATCGTATTTGACATGGCGTTTCCACTAAAGGCATATATAGCGTCAGCTTGCTTGAGTCAGTCGTAGAAAGCCCCCCCCCGCGTGATTTTAAGGTCCTCTGAGGCAGCTCAAACCCCGGCTTGACTGATCAGAGCAAAAACCTCACGTTGGCCATGATAGTGTAACTACGCTTTGCGTGCTTTCGCGTTAGTTTCGTATTTTCGAAATATCAAAGAATTTAATTGGCTAAAATTAAAAAATGACCTTGGTATGGAAATCAAATCCGTCCCACTGTGCGAGCCGGGTTTTTGTGTCTGTCGAATTTATGCGTCGTTGTCTGTACCGTCGGTACACACCATATTATGGACCTGGCAGACCTTATATCGAGTCTCCTCGTCACAGTATTCTACTCGATTTCTTCGTCATCGTGTCGACTTCACTACGTCTCAGATAGCTCTCTTCATAACATGTTTACCTATGTCAAAGATTTCTTCTAGATCGTCTCCCAAGTAGTCATTGGTGTCGAGTAGACCGTGGTTCACGCAGTTCAACCAGGTTGGCTCATTCAATTTCGTTGCTTGAACCACACGCATTCCACTCCCGTTCTGCTGTGATGGAGCAAGAGCTGCGAGGCGATCTATCGAAGCAGGAGTGGGGCAAGCAACAGGTGCCTTTGTTGACTACTTTGGACGTGCTACACCAAAGTGGCTCTCCCTTAGCTAAGCACCTCAGCAAAATGAGTTTCCTTGTTGTCATCCATGAGGCCCATAGATCGGTTTTTAGTGATAGCAAAATTCCACAAGATAACACCGAAAAAGTCGCCCAAAAGTACCTGGCACAGTATCTCGCAGACGACCCACTTGGCGTTGGCAGACGTCGTGACCTCATCCCCGTCTCCTTGAAACGCGACCAGATTCTTGCCCCCGAGTCGCTCGCACAAGAACCAGCCCTTCCCTGCTCCACCAGCCTCGCTCCAATTTCCATGCGGTTCACCACTCAAAGCTAACGCACATCCAGTCACCGACCCAGCTGATGTTGCGGCGGCTGCCAGTTTGGCAACCGTCGGTCGAGCGCATTTCACCCGCATACAACTATTTATTTTTTCGTTATTTAGAGCCTCTAACATTTTTACTATTTTTGGAGTATTTATAATAAATGCGAATTTCTTGCAACCGGTATAAAAAGGGCTTTCACGTAAATATGATGAAGTCATAAAAATTAGCAACATGGCAAGTGCATTCACTGAAGGTCAACATCAACAAATGTTGCAGTAAACACCTCAAGTTTAGTTTTAGCCAGTTAGAACCTGTATAAAAATACGCCACAAAGAAAACGGCTTGAGGCCAAAACAAAAAAGACGAGTTCTACCACCCACCCCCCCCGATTCTAGTGGTAAGCTCGCTGGAAAAAATATAATCATAAAAATCGTATTGCTGCTAATGTGCTCGGTAGGTGCCTTGTTAGGCCTACTCATTATATTTACATGTGTCTGCTTAATCGTTTGGAGCGACATGATCGTACCGATGTCACACTGCATGAATATTTTCAATCTGCAGAGGACGCAGGCCTCTTTTTGAAAGACGTTGCGCTGAACGACAGGAAATCGATCTCTCTAGAGTCGTACACTGGATCCTCCAAACTCTGGAAATGCATAGGTCAAGATTGCCCATGGTTTGTAAAATTGGGATTGCGGCGAGGTCAAAACAAGAAAAAATCGAAACTCGGCTCAATTCCCCCAGGTTCCTGTTAGTGGAATGCAATGTCAGCATCGTGATGTATGTGATGCTGTATCCGTGCTGTCTGTTAGTCAAGTTAGAGGTCTAAGTGGTTTTCAGTCTGCTATTGTTCCTGGACGCGAAACCTCTTGATTTCTAGTAGTCAAGTCTGTGAAAGCCATTAGCCACGTCAATTTAAGGGATCAGGCGGCAGCCCGTCTATCGTGCGATATCAGCACAAATATTTGCTCGTATATCGCTAGCAGAAAAACAAGTTGGATATGACACCCTAGTCGCGTTTTTGAAAAGGTTTGCAGTTTTGAATCCTGGATCGCGAGTTTGCTGCCAAATGGACAATAAATGTCTATTTTATCGAGGATTTATTGCGATCGGCTCTGTCATTTTTCGTATAAACAATTTGCTGCCTGTGTATAAGATCGATGGAACCCACATGAAGCACCCTCAGTATAATGAAGTTTGTCTGACTTTGATTGATATGGATGGAAACAAAGAAGATGTGCTCGTTGCGGCAGGCTTTGTACCAAAGGAAACGAAGTGGAATTTCGCCTGGTTTTTAGCAAACTGTATTGCGGCAGGGGTGAGTTTGGCCGACGTCGCGCTGTTCACAGACCGTGGCTTTCAGCTAGAAGCGCAAATGTTACTCTCCCAACTTGGCCTTCAGATACATCTAAAGTTCTGTGCGCTCTACATCGTATTTAACGTCTGCCATCGCTTTAAGATCACTGATCCTGACATTAAACGAGTTCAACCATTTGTTTTTAAGTTACAAGCTTGTAATTTCCGCCGTGGGTACGAGTCAGTACTCAGAGAGATTCGAAAAGAATTTCCTGTTCCCATTCACGCTCGCTGCGCTAAAGAGGAATATATATATACGATTACCTGCGCAAGATCCATCCCACAAGCTGGTCTCGGTTCGGTAACTTTAGTCATGATAAAGACGACATTGCTTATATTAAAAAGCATTGGAGCAAATCCCCTTCATATGGATCTCCAAAGCCATTGTGTGGCGTTCGCGGGAATTATCAAAAATCAGAGAGCTTATCTTTACATAACATAACAGTTGGGATACTAAAATAAGAGAAATAACACGCGCGATAGACGTACATGTATCTCTAGCTCAGCCACGTCCAGACGCGACAACTAACATTGTGGCTCTGCGTTGGGGTCTCCCTTTTGCTTGCCCTCACCTGCTTGTTCGGGCTTGCCGGTGCGATTCTACTGTCCAGTGCATGTGGAGCTTGGCGACGCGTTGACTATGGCTGAACCTCCTTTGGTTGTCCTTAACTGCTTGCCCGGACCGGCCGGTGCGGTCCAGTGCATGCGGAGCTTGGGGACGCGATGACTACGTAAAAAACGACTTTGCTTAGGTGATTACCCATTGGCTAAAACTAAACTTGAGGTGTTTACTGCAGCATTTGTTGATATTGAGTTTACTCCTGATAAATATCCTTCACTGAAAGCTTCCTTTTTGCTTACAATAATGTAGTGATTGGCGCACGCAAGTCAAATTATCAACCTTTGATCTAGCTCTATATTTTGTATGTGCTTTTGGTTTCAAAATTAGATCGTTGCAAGAAACGCTAATCCCAGTACACTGTCGATTAATTTTATTAATAAGTTAGGCTTGCTCCAAATGGCTATTTCAGCGATGTTTTATTCTGATTCTTTTTTTAGATTTTGATGTTTTATACCTAAATTTTAAGAGAAAAACTCAGATGCCTCGAATCGCTTCTTTTCAAATTGGCGGTAGACTTGTTTTTCACGAAATAGCTGTTATCGCTCAAAATAGAAAGATTATATGAATTAGCTATTTTTTTTTAGCGAAATCATGTTTATCAAGTTGAACGTGACCTTATCTTGTACTTCCTCCGGGACGAAATAAGTGCAACATTGTACTATCCAAACCTATAAGTGCCGCAGCAGCTTACCTTCCTTTAGCGCGTCGCGAATGACCGAACGAGACACACCCACCTCTTTTGCTTAACGGTCTTGGGTCATGTGGCGTCTGAAAAGGACGTCTGCTATCTACTCCAGCAGTGCGGAGCGGACCAAACACGGCTGATTGTGCTCTTGTCGACGCCAAAATGGTCAGATGCACGGGTCAAGCAACCCCAGTCAGGTTTCCCCCCGCACGCTGTGCATGAGGATGAAGAGAACGACATCCTGGCGTTCCCGGTTCGCTAGGTTTGGCCTCGAAGTGGCCCCAGTTGAGTCGGCTGCGTTGGTCATGCGGCTTAGAAATGGGCAGTGTCTGGTGTTAAACATGCTGAAAATTGTGAAATGGCAAGCTGCCTGCGGTACATTTCCGTCGATAACCCTGGCGTCTGAGCAGCGTTTTTCGCGCGCAAACCAGCGTTGAAAAGAGGAGATCACACTGCGACGATTCCGCCAATCAGCGCTTCTAAAGCGAGTCTGTAGGAAAAACCACGTTCTTGACTAGGAGACTGTTGCAATTATTACCAACGAGAGGAAGTAAGAACTGGCTGCGTTGCCTATCTCGTATTTAAATCGGCCGTGTTGTAGATATGAATCAACGACATTAGTAAATTCAAAGTAACGGCTCACCACCATCATAATTCTCAAGATAAGAGGACAGAAGTCACTTACATGGTAAGGATTTGCTCCGCTACGCTCCTGCGATAAAAAATTTCTCTCACCTGATGAGTGCAGTGCTCGGCTCACTGGATAGCTCGGCGCTGGTCCCGCCTCCGCAAATACCGCACGGGTTTGCTGCGGCTACGCGACCTCGCATCCGGTCGCCTCAGTTGGTCTTCTCCGTTTCGATTTGCGCTCAATTTCACCCCCTCCTTCACCAGCCGGAAACCACAGTCACTTTCTCGCACTTGCAAGACGAAGAGTCCTTACGTCCTGCAAGTGTGGAGCCGTGGCGACGTCCAGATAATTTGCTCGGGGTACTACTGTTCCAGTGTAGCCATTTCAGCTACACCCTCATTTCCGAGTCTGGTGCGAAAGCATACGCTTTTCCAGCCGTAAATATACACTTTTTGGTGAACGGTAGACATAATTTGACACGACCAAACACTTATGCCTCGAACTGACCGCTGGCATACACTTTTCTGACCACTAGCGAACACTTAGAGAAAAGACGTGGGATTTCACCTCTCTTACGTACAGCTGCTCTTTCCGCACGGAACCTGCACAAAACGGGCGAAACGCTCATAATTACCTGACTTTGTCAATTAATTGTGAACTGCCCGGTCATAACTACCGCTCCACAGTTCAGTGCAACCATTGAACATAATAATGCTAACCACCAAATCGATAGAAAAGGTATTAACTTTGCATGGAAAAATGTTTGGTGCTAAGCACAATTTTTATTTGTCTTAAAGAGCAGATTTATAGGGATATAAAAAACTTAAGCCCGCTTACGCTGAATTTGTCTCTACTACTCCGTATGGCGAATAATTCTGAACCTCAGCCTAAAGGGTCAGATACTCTCCTACCAGACCACCACCCAAACGTCTACACGATGCCCCCCAAACTCTTCTGGACCAAGCGTGCCGAGCTGCATGTCGAGTCCGACTTCGTCAAGTATCGATGGGATCATTTTTGCTGCTCGAGCCTTTTTTCAGTGAGAACAAAATGGTGCAGCATTTGCGCAGGCGACAACGAAATGGCCGAGCGCCGCCTGCAATGTAAGAGTCCGACTTGCGGAGGATCGGGGTTGCCGAAGAAATGTGCAGTGCAATGGAAAGTTCAACACTGCGAAGTCTCGTCGACGTGGGTCGTCCTCGAGAATACTTAATAGCATTCACGTGGCGATACGCCGTGTGCTGTAGGGCCACGCCCACGCGTTACTCCTGAAATGCGGGAGTACATCCAACGCATGGATGAGAGCACAGTACCACCACGCTTAATATGGAGTAATCTTCTGCGAGCACCGGAGATTCCTTCCCCAGCGCTAGGATTTCCATCGTGCGCCCAGGTCCAGCGAAACGTTCGTTACAATCGATGGCTGCACGGGTCAAAGAACTCAATACTTAAGACACGCGAGCTGGTCATTTCGAAAGCACTCAGAGCCGATATTGACCCAGAGTCGGCGTTCGTTTTTGGAAATCGATAGGACGAAGGGGGATTTCCGTTTGTGGGTAATGGCGAGGACGATGAACCTTTGATTTTGGGTATAACCAGTCTGAAACACATGCAAACTATTCTGGCGCTACCGCAGAAGGAGAACTTCTTGATTTTTTACCTCGATGCAACTTTCAAACTCAGTGAGCTGAGGTATCCAGTTATTACCTGTGGCTTTACTAACCGGCGAAGAATCTACCACCTAGCCAGTATGTTTATTGTGAGCCAGCGAACTGAGCGTGAGTACTATGAGGCTGTTGGTAGTTTCGTCAGGAGTTTTCGGGAGCGATTGGGTGTAGCACTGCGTATCGATGCTGTGATGGGAGCCGCGGAGAAGGCTCAAGTTAATGGACTAGTTGCTATCAGTGGGTTTGAGAACAACATTTACCTGATGTGCTTTTTCCACGTACTATACAACGTACGTAAGCGTATCCAGCACCTTGCCGCAGCCCTTCGAGCTGTTGTGTACCGCGGAGTTCTAAATATGCATTACACGCTTAGCAGGGACCATCTCTATCTGGAGTGGAATCGCATTTCTCAGGAATGGCTCCTGGACGGAAGACTAGAAACTTTCACGAACTATTTCTACAGTCAATGGAGCGCTAGTCGCTTCTGGCGGTGGCAGAATTTTCATTCGCCGGGGGCTTTTGCAACTACGAGCAATCCCTGTGAAGTTTTTAACGCAAGCATAAAGAGATACACACAACGCAAGGCGTGTGACACAAGGAGGTTGCTGATAAAACTTCTGACGATATCGGAAGACTACTCTGTATGCCTTCCCACGTCTGTAGTGGGCGATCGAATTACACCGCCCAAGGAGGCTACACGATTGGCAAAAGTATTGGTCTCAACGAGTCGAGTGGCTATCTACGCTACGCTCACGCCTTTGGTGGTACGCGTTTTATATGTTGGCGATGATCGAGAGATCCCTACAGAGGCGAATGACATCTCGCCGCTTTCAGACGACGTTCCTCTGAGCAGAGAGCGTCCCGGGTCGTTACTTTCCCCCGAGTGCCTTCAAGATGAGGAAAAACAAAAGGCGGCGAGACTTTACAGGTCTGCTGTTAAGTGGTCAGTGCGTCGGGCCCACCACGTTGGTATGCCCAGAGAGGGGTGGGTGGTGCGAACAGACTCCAACCAGTGCTTCTGCTACTACTATAAAACGTTTTTGTCTTGCGCGCACATTATTTGCGGTCGCGCTGCGTACGGTCTCAGCGTTCCTGGCGTCAACGGATACCAACTAAAATTTTAAGATCGACGGATTCGACGAAATGTACAAGGTCAGGGTAGGTCGGATTAAGAATTCGGTGCCAATGTACAGCGGGTATAGATGACATTGTTGGGAGGTTTACCCGCACTACCCTTAGCTATCCCGGATCATTTGAATTGCGGTCCGATACGCTATCCCTCGGGTCTTGTGCTAGATTCTTACGTTCCCAACCAGATTTGGAGTGGGAGTAAACCCCGAGACATGGGATACGCGCCTTCCGGGTAATTACCAGTACGATACGTGGAACATCACCCCTCAATACCCGACACCAACGGTGGCCCTGCCCTTGAGGCATACGCGTGGTAGACCTCCGCTAGCATCCCCCGCGCTAGATGTTCAATACGTACTACGCTGAGTTCAGCATACGAATAACATTTCCTTAGTTGAAATGACACACTGCTTTGAATTCTTTCGTGAAAAACTCTTGTACTAGCTGTAGTCTTACCTAAGCGTGGCATCACGCTCGATAAAAACAAACCTCTGTTACGAGTTGCTAGTCTACAAGTACATGTTGCCGTAAGGACAAGTAATTGTGAACTTCTAATGTTCACAATTAAGGTACATTGTTAAATAATTGTCAACATTAGAGCTCACAATTACGTGCCAGTGTCCCTTAATTGTGAACTCTCGGTCCACTATAAATTGACCAGATCGCATTATTGTGAGCCGCTGCCCATCTAGAACTTGACACATTATTTTAGCACTGTCATTTAGTTATGAGGAGCTTCATTGTGTGATAGTATTAGAAATTTAAAGTACTTAACCGAATAGGATCGGTCACTATAAAAAATCCTTCGGACCGGTTCACTTTAAAGAAACATTTAATTTCCTCACTTTCCCCCCCCCCTCGGCATCCCCTGAGCTAACGAAATGACCCAGAAGACGAGAGTTAGGGACCAGTGAGCGACCATTCAGTCCTGGAAGGGTCACCCCGAGTGGTCAACTGCGGATGCAGTGCGCCATCTCGGAATAGCCCGACCGCAGCTCCTTACTTGGAAGAGAAAATACTGGGACATGCTGGAGCCACCAGAGGAAGATGGCCAGTGCTATCGAGTGAAGGGAGCGGGGCGGCCGTACAAGTTGACAAGCTACGAGTTTCAGGCCTTGGAATACTACGACAGAAGTTTGCGGGAGGACGGAGTGGTGCACTACGCAGACTTCCTGCGATACCTAAGAACTATTCCTGAATTTGCCATAATACACAAGGAAACGCAGCGATCGCGAGGAAGACGCTTCATGAAACGATACGACCCCGGTAGCGAAGAGGCTGGGGCCGCAAGAGCTGCTGTGAATGCCGGTGATCCTAAGCTACACGTGGAAGCTGGTACAGTACAAGTGGAGATGCAAATGCAGACGGATCATACCCGTATCAGATGTCGCTCTCTGCGAACCAGGCGAAGGCCCTGACCCGGAATCAGTCGGAGATTCCGCTCCAATTCCATTCGATGCATCAGTTTTGGAATCAGACTTGAGCTCCCAGGACCAGTGGCTAGCGTTGAATCAGAGGTGGAATCAGAAAAGAGAAAAAAAGCCTCAAATTTGCCTTGAAAATCCAACTGGAGTTACCGACACCAAGGTCCTGCAACAGAGTGCCAGCTGCGGCCACGAAATAACCTACTTGCCCCTGTACGCATCTACCCCCACGCCGCAGGTAGGTCCACAGAGCTTGTCTCGATTCCACTCTTCGCTGATGATATCGCCAGCGTAAAGGAAGGAGCTCCGATTACTAGCTCCGTGGTGGACTATTGTATCTCTCGTTACACGAAACCCGAACCAGAGCTCATGTTACCTGCAATATCGGCTGTATTTTCCGCCATTAACTACGCCTACATCAAGCACTCGGGTCGGGAGTCCAGCGCCCCCGACACAATTGGTGATTTCGATTGGAGTGGATACAAATATGTATTACTGCCTGTGTGGTTTAACAACCACTGGAGCGTTGTAATTATCCAGAATGGCAGTGACGCAAAAAATATATATTATCACATCGACTCGCTTCACAATGGTCACGACAAGGAGTATATTTTCGCGTGTCTGGACTGGTGGTTTGCGGTTCTACACACGAGCCGTGGAAGATTCAAGGCAGCCAGGGGTTTTTCCTACACCTGCAAGCCCCGCCAGACTAATGCGGTAGATTGCGGCATATTTATGCTGCACTACCTTTACAAGGTCGCCCAGCATATCAAGCAGCACACGCCAAGTTCCATCCTGCTGCAGATTGAGACGCTCGTCAAGGGTGGCTTCTATGTCAGCAAGGCCAACCAAGCCAGGACGTCTCTGCTTTCTCATCTCACAAAGACTATGTAGAAGCTAGCTACTAGGACACAGTTTTACTGAATTAATTCATTAAAAATGACAATTTTTCTCTTCTCCGTTGATGTTCGGCTTGCGAAGGCTAGGTAGGTGTAACGGGGTACGTAGCACTAAGTGTACCCTGGTTACATGAAGTGTGACACTTCACACTTCAGGAGTATGACATGTCATACTCCGGGATATTTGGTACAAGGTACCAAGGTCATTCAAAACCAACCATTGGTTAAATGACATTGCATTTCTATAGGTAACTGATAGTTTGTATTAACCTCAAACTTAACCTACCTATAAATATACTCAGTTTACAATCTACCTTATTTAGGTCACTTCGCTCTCTTTAATTAAAGAGGGGACCTGTGAACTGCCGTTCACTGAGAGTTTGTATACTCTCGGAAGATAACTTCCTCTAGCGCAAGGTGCTGTGTGACCCCGTCACACTTGGTAGCACTTGTAGTCAATCCACGCCATCGCGGGTAGACTACCTGAACCTCCGAAGTTCGTTGCCATGGATAGGAACGACTTCTCCCATATGAACGACTCTCAGTTCGAGTCGGTTCGGAAGATGGCAGGCATCTTCGGGATGGAGGCCCTGCAGAGCCTGGTGGTATCAACACCGGCTGAGCAGCTCGAGCGCGTCAATGCATTCGACGCGTACGAGCAGGGCCTCATCGCGCATGTGCGGGAGAACCTGCAGGCTCCGGCGGCGGAAGCAAACCCGCCTCACCCGAAGCCAATACGGCTGAAGGTAAAGCCGTATGAAGGGAAGGAAGGCGAGAACCTTCACTTCTGGGTCCGAGAAGTAGAGCTCGCGATGGACGCGGCTCTGATCTCGACCGAGCAACTGCGTGTTGCTTTTGCACTCTCCAACCTTAGCGGTCGTGCTAAGAGTTGAGTGTACACTCGGGAAGCGACATCCCCTGGATGTTTCACATCCTGGGCTTAGCTGTGCGAACAGCTCCGAGCCGCGTTCCTCCCGGCGAACTACGAGTACCGCCAGCGTTCGCGCTTCCTCGCGTGTAAACAAGGAAGACGCGAACTGCACGAGTATGTGCAAGAGATACGGGAGCTCACGGCGTCCCTAGTGGGAAACCCACTCAATGAACACATCAAGATGACTGTGTTCATGGACGGCCTTCGAGTGGGCCCCGCACGCACTCAGCTGTTCCGGGTGCAGGCAAGCACCCTTGAAGAGGCGATTCAAGTGGCTCTTCAAGAAGAATACAGCCATCGCCAGGCGCGTACGCCGGCCTCAGCGTGGCCTGGGAGTTCCTTGTCGGCTCCCGGTCGAACAAGCCCCAACGGACCAGTTCCCATGGAACTCGGGTCCGCCGAACAGCGTGACATCCGCTGCTTCGGCTGTGGGAAGATGGGCCACTTCAAGCGCGACTGTCCCGCGGAAAGACTCCGCAGACGGTCCTTCCCCAAGCCCGTCCTCAAGGGTCGCTGGCAGAAGCCAGCATCCCGGGGACAGGGGAACGCAGGGAACCAGTAGGGGCGGGGCGCCCTACTGGGGAAGAACTAAGTCTTCGTGATGGGTGCGCGGGTGGCGCGTACCACGGGGACTTAGCCCCTGAGAGTCTTCGCACTCTCGAATCGGCGAAGAGCAGCGGCGGGTTGCTCGTAGTACACGGATGTGTACGGGGGTACGATCACCCCTTTAGAATCTTGATTGACTCTGGGGCGTCGAAGAATTTCGCACGCCGCCAGACGGTTGCTCGTAACAGCAACAAGTTGTCCGAAGCTTTGCGAGAAAGCAAGGGCAACGGGACGGTGTCAGTGCGACTGGCCGACGGGAAGGTCGTCACTGTCCCCAACGTCCAAGTGGATCTGGCTGTCAAGTTTGAAGACTTTGACAGCCTCGAACAGTTCACTGTTCTCGATATGGATCCATATGATATGATCCTGGGCATGCCCTGGCTTGAGAAGCACGAGCCCTGGATCGACTGGCGAGGCAAGGCAATCGGTGCCAGCCGCCCTGCGCAGTCCGACAGAGCATTGGTGAGTCATGTTCCCACCTCTGTCAGGACCCGGGGCGCCCGCGAGGGCTGCCAGGGTACCAAAGCATTCGGCAGATGCTTGGGAGTCGTCGACGTATATGACGACTCCGAGGATGTTTTGATGGTGGCCGCGCCCAGAAGAGGCGCCGGCCAAGTGGGTAACTTAGGTCCACAGGCGGGTAACTTAGTTCCGCAGACAGCTGCAGCTGTCATGAACACTGAGAACAGCGTGTTCAGAGTGGGTAACAGAGTTCCACTCACGGTCGCCCAGACCATAACTGAAGAGGAAGACGTCGGATACGCTTCCTGTGTGAGTAACACAGTGCCACACGCGGTCGCCCAGACCTTAACTGAAGAGGAAGGCGTTGAACACGCTTCCTGTGTGGGTAACACAGTGCCACACGCGGTCGCCCAGACCTTAACTGAAGAGGAAGGCGTTGAACACGCTTCCTGTGTGGGTACAACAGTACCACACGAGGCCACGAGTGCCTCGGATGTGGTAGCGACGACATCCCTAGACGTGGGCAGCAAAGCTCCCCGTCACAGAAGCCGTCGGCAAAGACGCCGCCGCCGCCTCAAGTCGGATCCGAACTTCGTTCCGATCGACGTCGCTTCAAGCGACTCGGAGTCCAGGGCCCGGGCTCCTCCGACAAGGCCGGTGGAAGAGTGTTATCACATCTTCGATAGCGAGACGGGTTTACCCGTCAAGGCATCTGGTGTCCACTTGGAACCGTTGCCAGAGGTTGCAGAGATACTGAACCTCGAGGAAATGACGGCTGAGTCTTTCCTGGCCAACCTCAAGGCTGGAGAGATCGCTGAGATGGTACTCATGAGACCTGAGACCACTCAGGAGGAGCTGAACTCCTCCTCTGTCTTGGACGAGAACGTCCTGGAGGACATGAACAAGCAGCGTCAGGCGCGCTTGGGTTCTGAGATTCTCAAGAACCCCAAGGATCCGGTGTATCCTTTGGTGACTGAGTATGCGGACGTGGTGAATAAACACCCACCGACCCAACTCCCACCGGATCGAGGCGTACGGCACGAGATTGATCTCGTGCTCGGCACAAAGTATTGTGTCACGAGGCAATGGCCTCTCCCGCGCGAACAGTGCGAGGTCATTGATGCCTTCTTCGCCGCGAAAGCGAAGGCAGGCATGGTGCGGGAGTCGAAATCCCCGCACTCGACGCCGACTTTCTGCGTTCGTAAGCCGAACGGAAAGTGGCGTCTGGTTCACGCTTATAACAAGCTGAACAACGCAACGGTGCCGGCCCAAACACCGATCCCACGAAAGGATGTGTTGTTGAACAACATGGCCGGGAGCGTACTGTACAGTGCGCTGGATTTGGTAGACGGATACTACCAAATCCTGATGCGAGAGAGTGACATCCCGCTCACCGCGGTAAGCACTCCAAGCGGCATGCTTTGGGAGTGGCTCGTCATGCCGCAGGGCTTGTCTAACGCCCCGGCGACGTTCAATCGCCTGGTGACGCAATTGTTCCGCCCTTTGCGTACCTTCGTACAGACGTACTTCGACGACATTTTCGTCCATAGCCGTGCCGAGGGAGGCAAGACGGCCATGGAGGTGCATCTAGGACACCTCCGTCGAGTGTTGGACGTGATGCGAGCGAACAAGCTCTACGCCAACATCGACAAGTGCGTTTTCGCGTCACCAGAGATCAAAGTTCTCGGTTGCTTCGTAAGCAACGTGGGCGTTCGGGCTGACCCAGACAAGGTCAAGGCCATAGCAGCATGGCCGACGCCCCGATCCCAGAAGGATCTTCGAAAGTGGTTGGGTTTGGCCAACTACCTTCACAAGTACAGCGCTGGGTACGCGGGCTTCGCTAAGCCCTTGTCGAGCCTCCTTCAGAAGGACGTCGACTGGCGCTGGGAGCAAGAGCACCAGGATGCTTTTGACAGCATCAAGGCCAGTCTCCAAGAGGCCCCTGTCCTGGCTCTGCCGGACGAGACGAAGCCGTTTAGCGTCGTCTGCGATGCCTCCGATTACGCCATCGGGTGTGCATTGCTGCAGGACGACACGGCTGGACAGGAACGAGTCATCTCATTCCAGTCCAGGCAGCTCAAAGCCGCCGAGCGGAACTACCCTGTCCATGACAAGGAGCTCCTGGCAATGAAATATGCCCTTGTGAAGTTCCGTGTTCACCTTCTGGGCTCTACGCCCTTTGTGATCTACACAGACCACGCGTCCTTGAGGACGGCGACTAACTCGCCTCACCTCTCCCAACGGATGGCGAGGTGGCTGTCCTTCTTCGCGGAATATAACTTCCGCGTCGAGTACAAGCCGGGCAAGCTCAACGTGCTTGCGGACGCCCTCTCTAGGCGTCCCGACTATGAGTTGGCCCACATCACGCGGGTGACAACGGATCTATATGATCGGATACGCATGGCGTATCGGGACGATGAGGCTGTCGCGCCTATCGTCAAGTTCCTTAAGGCCGGAACGAGCGCGAAGTCCGACTGGCTCTCGTCGCGACAGCGCTCACGGCTCCACCGATATGAGTTGAAGGAGGGCCTCCTCTATTATCGGGTGGAGCCCACTGATCTTCCACGGGTGGTCGTACCCAACGACGAGGATCTGAAGTTCGACATCCTCGCGGAGGCGCATGACGCGCCCTCCAGCGGCCACTTGGGCCGCGAGAAGACCTTTCTGTCGGTCTCTCAGTCCTTTTGGTGGACCCACATGTACAAGTGGGTCGCCCGGTACGTCAAGACATGTGAAACATGTCAGCGGGTTAGACCCGCAGGGCACTCTTCGGCTCCACTACAGAGCCTGCCCGTACCAGCTGATTGTTGGAAGTCGATGAGTCTTGACTTCATCTTTGGGCTTCCCGCCGACGGACACGGCAACACCGGAATTTTGGTGTTCGTGTGTCGGCTGAGCAAAGATGGTACATCTTGCTCCAGTTCCCGTCACTGTGACGGGCGAACAAACCGCAAGGTTGTTCGTCGATGGCGTGTTCCGCTATCACGGTCTCCCGGAGACGATTGTCTCGGACCGAGACCCGCGGTTCACTGCTGCGTTTTGGAAAACGCTGTTCCCTTAACTGGGAACTCGTCTGCAGATGTCCACTGCGGATCATCCGCAGACAGACGGCCAAACAGAGCGCGTCAATCGAGTGCTCGAGGACACTCTGCGCAGTGTGTGCGCGGCAGCGCCACATACGTGGTCGACGCAGCTTCCAGTTGTTGAGTTTGCGCTCAACAACGCGGTGCACGCGTCCACGGGGTTCACGCCGTTCTACTTGAACGGCTTCCGCCACCCCAGAGTGCCTCTCACTCTTCGAGGAAACACTGACTCCTCTATTCTAAGTGGGGGAGAGGCTCGGAAAGCCCTTTCCTCCCAGGTCTCGGATGTGAGGCCAGTTTCGCTGCGGAAACAGGTGGAATCCTTTATGGATACCAAGCTGAACATTGTCAGCAGGGTCCGCGATGCCATGGCAGCGGCCCAAGATAAACAAAAGGAGTACTCGGACAAACAAGGAAGAGGAAACTTAAGTATATTTGAGATTGGTGACTTAGTGTTACTAGACACGAGGAACCTACCTCTAGACACTGTTAGCTCTGTCGGCAGCAACAAGCTGAAGCACCGCTTCATCGGACCTTTTGCAGTCCTGGCCAGACATGGTGCGTCGTACACCATCGACCTTCCAAAGTCAATGACGACGCACCCGACGTTCTATGTCGGACGTCTTAAGCGGTACTTTGACCCGCAGGGGGTTGCTGACTCGCAGACCCCCCTTGACCCAGCTCCTCGAAGCGAGGGCCGGTCACAGTCGTCGACGAGGGCGTCGGAGCAGGCACCCAAGCCTCGGTCGGGACGGCAAGGCTGCGGTCAAGACCGTACGCCGGAGGGGCTCCATACGAACGGACCCCGGCGCCATACGCCGAGTACGCTGAGTACGCCGGGTACGCACCATACGCGTACGTCTGGGAGTGTGCCGCAGGCGGCTCCGGACGTGGCAACAAAGCCTCGATCCGTCGGATCATGCGAAAGGCCTCGTCCAGATCGGACGAAGAGGCCCGGCGGTCCACCCGCAGGTGCAGGCTCGCGACCTCTCGCTCCACCAGGTCCAGGCGACCCGCAAGACGAGCGAGCTCGCCCTGATTCCCGGCCTGGGCGGCAGCATTACCGCCAGTCCCAAGGCCAAGTGCAATCTCAAGCACGAGGAGACGTTGACGGAGGCGGTCAACCTCAGGGTCCCGTGTCGGACCCGCAGTCGGAGCACTCGAACGAGAGTGGCTCTCGGGAGGCGCCGAGTACTCGTACTCGTACGAGGGCACCTCCGCCCCTGCTTGACCGGAATGGAGAAGTCCACTTCCACGTGGAGCGGATCCTCCAGGAGCAACGGTGTCGCGGGAAGCGACAGCTCCTCGTGAAGTGGAGGGGTTATGCCCACTCCGAGAACTCGTGGGAGCCGATTGAACGGCTCCTGATTGACTGCCCGAAGGCTGTCGCAATCTGGGAACAGAAGCGGCGGCAGCTTCATAAGTAGTCCGGGGCTTCTTGCCCGAACGGGGTACGGATGATGAATACATACCGTACCCGCGCTCATCGTGAGCGCTAGAAGCCGCGCGCTTCAGGATGTCCCTTGGCAGCATACGCTTGCTGATCAAGTGGGCAAACCTCACACGAAGATCACGCTGGTCCAGGATGTGGGACAGCTGCTGATCTTCATGGAGTTCCCATAACTCCGTGGGCGAGTACTTGAGAGTCTCCACCCACGCCCAGAACATGTCCTCACAAGAACTCCATGTGGGACAGTTCTCGGGCATAACCCAGGGGTATCCCCAAACAGGATAGAGACCACCCCGGGTCTCGGGCTTCTTACGACAAGTCGTGAAGTCCTTAAGGGGAATGCGGTGTGGCGCGAGAAGCACACACCGAGCAGCCTCCACGTTGTCGACGAACAACTGTTCTTTCTGAACAAGGGCTCGCTCATAGATGCCCCTAGAAGTGTGGCCGCCCACAAGGCCACGAGGAGCGACGAGAAGCTCTAAGAAGAGGTCAGCCCCAGAGCTCTCCTCGGGAGGCCAATACCCTCTTGAGTTGATGGCAGCTCCCTGGCTGACGGGTGCCGCCACCGAACCCCCACGCACACGCTGGGCAGCTTGGAAATCCTCCTGCTGCTGGTCGAGGTCATTCGAGACCTCCCGGGGCTCAACAATGGCACCCTCCTCTTCCTCTTCTTCCTCCTTCTCCTCCTCTTCATCCGAGGAGCCGAAGAGACTCTGATAGGAGCGTCGTGTGGTGTAGGGATTTCCAGATTCGACCATACGCCGACCTACTTTAGGTCAAGAATCGGCTCGGTCTGATAACCCAGAGCTTAGGAGCCAAGGATCACGGTAAGTACTCGGCGATCTGTCCGGATATGCTATCCGGATAGCCGCTGAGCTCAACGGCCGCCGGAACTCAGCTGAAGAGTCGGTAGAGATCCGAAACGACTACATTTCACTAGATATTTGTATGAGAAGCATAGGATTAAATAGGAGGAGCCGAAAAGGCTCCCAGAAGATAACAGAGCAGAATTTTCCTAGTCCAAGACACGTGTACACTTTTCCGGTAAGTCCCTGCATAGGGCTGGATTATGCCTGCCGTCAATACTCGAGAGGCATAGCTTGTAGAGTATTGACTGGTAGCGCCAAGAGATTAGGTCGGTCCGGGTAGGACAAAGTCTCGCTACGTGCGAAAGAAAGTCCCGCATACTCAGCGGGCCGGTACGTCGGATAGCCCGGGTGCCGTAACACTTCTAGCTGAGCAGCCTCTGCGCTCGGTGACCTGTAAAAGCGCTCGCGCGCCGTCGTCCATCCTTTGGTGGAGGGCACAGGGTTGTGAACGAGCTCAGCCGAACCAAACTCGGCGGAGTCTCGGAAGTGATTTGACTTGGTTAGTCGGAACCGAGTGGAAGCGAGCCACTCGTCTGTCCCGGAAGGGCCGGGCCGCGAGGGGACCACCCTCTGCGCAGGCCATACAAACCGCCGACCTAACTCGGCGATTCGTTGTGGTTTGTGTAAGGAATCCACATCTGACGATATTTGTGTGTTCTACTACACCACAGTCGAGTCTCCTTCTCCTCGCGGAGTGGAGACTTAGAGGCGGTACGCTTCTTTGAGGGCTTGGCGCCTTCGGCTTTAGAGGCCTTAGCGCGCGCAAGACCCTCGGCAAGCGAGAGACGTTTGCGAGGACTCCCTTCCTCATCGCCACCGGCTTTGGGAGTGCCCTTAGCCTTAACGGCCGGACTCTCAGAGCGCACAGAGGTCCTGGGACTGTGATCACCGTGATCACTAGCGGACGACTGCACGCTGTCTTCTTTGTGCTCACTGGGCACTGGGCTGTGCCCTCCCACAGAGCCCGCAGGAGCATCATGAGTGCTCTCGGACTCGGCATCGTCCTCACTGCCCGAGTTGAACTCACGTTCTACGAACCGAGGGTTCGGACGATTGTCTGAAGACGAGGGCGACGGACTGCGGCGCCTGCTTGCGCGCTTGTCCGCAGCCGCGTCACCCGAGGATCCGATCGCCTCGGAGGCCACCTGAGTAGCCTCCTTAAGTGCAGAGCCTTTGCCGTGAGGCTTAGTGCTCTTGGCCTGCGCCTTACCGGCTGCAGCCTTGGAGCGTGTCTTAGCACCGCTCTTAGCAGTGCCACGAGGCATGTTAACGGTCGAAGTGGAGACCTTGACGAAGAGCGCACAGGTTGCTGCTCGAGGCTCTAACTGTAAAGTGAGCCTCCGCCGCGCTCGCGCGGCCGAGTCGATGGTTTTCGACTTTGAGAATGAGAGTTTGTGACGAACATCTCTTCATTCTGATTGGTCGGTAAACCGAACCTAAGTGGGGGAGGATGTAACGGGGTACGTAGCACTAAGTGTACCCTGGTTACATGAAGTGTGACACTTCACACTTCAGGAGTATGACATGTCATACTCCGGAATATTTGGTACAAGGTACCAAGGTCATTCAAAACCAACCATTGGTTAAATGACATTACATTTCTATAGGTAACTGATAGTTTGTATTAACCACAAACTTAACCTACCTATAAATATACTCAGTTTACAATCTACCTTATTTAGGTCACTTCGCTCTCTTTAATTAAAGAGGGGACCTGTGAACTGCCGTTCACTGAGAGTTTGTATACTCTCGGAAAAAACTTCCTCTAGCGCAAGGTGCTGTGTGACCCCGTCACAGTAGGCCTCTATGCCATGGAGTCCATGGACCATGGACCCGCGCTTAACTCGAGCAAATGAAGACACGCTGCGCACAGGAAACAAAAGCCATGATTTGCTATGCAGCAGCGTGCTCGGCGTCGTGCAAACGCGCACTGGCCCTTCTACGTGTGAAAGTGTATACTGGCGGCTATTTTGTGGTGTCTACTGAGGCCGAATCTCATTCTATTGTGGGCTTTCACACCTCATCCCCCCGTCTGGCCGAGTACACCAAGGAGATTCTACAGGGCGCCAGCTATAAATCCAGCAATAAACACATTGTTGCTCACCTACGCGAAGAATTGCGAAGAATTCCAAGCTACATCTATCCACGAGGACGACAACCTCTTTCTTGCAACCACAAAACATTCTATTATTACGAATTTCGTTTTAAATAGCATATTTAACTTAACTTTTCAACCCATCTATGCTTTTTAACTGTCGCACAACATTTTCACGAATAACGCGTTGGCGGTATGTCTCCATCACCTTCTTTCGCTGCTATTGAAGCCTCTCGGGCGTCTTCATCCACGCCACCACCTTCTCCACCTGCTGTGTCTTCGCCCACGCTACTCGTTCATTCGACTCCACCACCTTCACCACCTTCAGAAGACGCAGTAGACGCTTCCGACGTCACTGACTTGTCCCCTTCGTCCGATAGTGGCGACGATTCCGACTACTCTCCGCATTCTAGCGACAAGAAGAAGAAACTCAGGACAATAAAGAAATCCACAGCCAAGAGACGACGCTTAGTACGTGGAGACGACCGCAACAACTGCGAAAAATTCAGCACAACGCTGGAATCAGGTGTAGACTCAGATGAGCAAACCACCGTCTCCACGCCTTCCAAGCAGAGATCAAAGCAAGAGAGGAAGGCCGCAGCTGCCACATGGGCAGACGACGGCAGTTTGGATCTCTACAGACGTCGACTGCACGAGCTACGTCGAGAAATTAGAGATTCCGTGGCGGAAAATAGGAAAACATTTTACAGTAATCCACGACCTGAAGACTTTGTCGAAGAAGAAGAGACGAAAACTGGAAAACACGATGGAGAAGACGAGAAAGTTGAGACAGGACCCAAGTTTTATTATCCGTGGGACGTCACGGAGACGGCGTCGGGCCTCTTAGTGTCGAGCTTCGTACTAACTCAGCTGTTGCCGCATCAACGAGAGTGTCTCGAGTGGCTACACAAGCTGCACGAACGTGGAGTTGGAGGCATCTTAGGAGACGATATGGGGCTAGGGAAAACAGTGCAACTGGCGTCATTTTTGGGCTCTCTACATGCAGCGAGAAGGCTGCGGACGGTGCTGTTATTATGTCCAGCGTCAGTATTGCTACAGTGGGTTCGAGAGCTACACAAATGGGCGCCATGGATGCGTGTGGTGCTGCTACATGCGTCTGGAACAGGAGTTAGTGCGTCGTCCTCGAGTGAGTGCTATGAACAGCTGATCGAGGACGTATTTCGCTTTGACGACGACGAAGAGGAGGATGTGGGCGATCCTGGATTACGGCAAGACTCACCCACAGGCGGAGGCGTTGTGATCAGCACGTACGAGAACGTCCGACAGTATCAGAGTTTGTTCTTAACGCGAGAGTGGGACTACGTGGTGCTGGACGAAGGACATCGCATCCGCAATCCTGACGCGGAGACGACGTTGGTCTGCAAGCAATTGCGCACTGTGCATCGCATTATCCTGTCGGGTACACCCATCCAGAACAGGCTCCGTGAGCTGTGGTCTTTGTTCGACTTTGTGTATCCAGGACGTCTAGGTACACTGCCAACTTTTGACGACGAGTTTGTACTGCCCATTCGAGCTGGAGGATACGCCACTGCCACGAAGATGCAAGTGCTGATGGCCTACAAGTGTGCGCTGGCGCTGAAAGATTTAATCCAGCCGTTTCTACTGCGACGTACCAAGCAAGAAGTGATGGCCACGGATGCGAACAGCAGTATGTTGCCTGGAAAGCAGGAGCAGATCCTTTTCTGTCGACTGACGCAGCGTCAACGTGCGTTGTACAAGCGGTTCTTAGCCTCGCCCGAAGTGGCGTCTGTACTGCGTCGAGACCTCCGTCCGTTCCGAGCCATCTCTGTGTTGCGACATATCTGCAACCATCCAGATCTGCTGGCTACGTTTGGGGACGGGGGATTGGCAGACAAGAAGAGACAAAGCTACTTCAAGGAGGAGGAGGAGGAGGAGGAGGGAGAAGAAGGCTTTACAAACGTTGCTGGTCTGCTCGATGAAGACAAAGAAGAAGGAGAAAGCGATGAACCATTCGGCGCTGCGTCAGCTAGTGGGAAGATGATTGTGTTGCAGAAGGTATTGACCCTCTGGAAGGAACAGAAGCATCGAGTGCTCGTCTTCACGCAGACTCGCAGTATGTTGGATATCCTAGAGAGCTTCATGTCCAGACTGGGCCACGCGTGCACTCGTCTCGATGGCACAACGGGAGTGGCAGAGCGACAGCAGCGACTCGACGCGTTCAATGCGCCCGACAGTAACCTCTTCGCCTTCCTCCTGACAACACGCGCTGGCGGGATCGGCGTCAACTTGGTGGGTGCCGATCGTGTTGTAGTGTTTGATCCGGACTGGAATCCCTCCACAGACGTACAAGCTCGAGAGCGGGCGTGGCGTATTGGCCAGCAGAAACCAGTCACGGTGTATCGCCTTGTGACTGCCGGAACGATCGAGGAGAAGATCTACCACCGGCAGATTTTCAAGCAGTATCTCACGAGTAAAGTTCTGCACGATGCCAAGCGCAAACGCTGTTTTAACAAGCATTCGTTGCGAGATCTGTTCGTGTTAGCTGACGAGAAAGAAGGGGAAGACGGCGTTGCAGAGACGACGGAGTTGTTTGTAGCTGGGAATGTCGATAGACCCGCGGGCTTGGAAGACGGCGAGGAAGGCGACGCAGGAGAAGACAGTAGAAATGACGCGGATGGAGACAATGACGCAGTGTTGAAGCAGCTGTTCGACGGTGGCGATGTGCGAGGTGTTTTTGACCATTCAGCTGTGGAATCTGATGGCGTTCAGAATCAAGAAGCAGAGCTAGTGGAGATGGAGGCAACCAAGATTGCGAAGGGAGCGCTGAGTGCACTACGAGCCTCTGGAGCTCTTGTGAGGCAGCAACGCGAAACTATCTACACTCCAACATGGACAGGGCGCTCTGGTGCTGCTGGAGATCCGTCTCAACGTCGACCGCAGCCTGCAGCGCGGGGCAGAGGTCGAGGAAGAGCAAGAAGTGGAGTCTCGTCACGCGACATGCTGGCAAGGATCAAGCAGAGACGAGATGGAGTCGCACAGCAGACGACTCGACGTCAGCCTCGAGCTGGAGCTTCATCTTCGGGGCCATCTCAGTCACCAGTGCCTGCTACGTTAAGTGCAAGTGAGATGACGAAGCGTTTGCACGCGGTTCTTGTGGCGAATCCGGCGGGCGTCACGACTGAGCGGCTTCTGGAGAGTTTTGCCAGCGTCATTGCTCCCAAGGACAAGCTCGTGTTTCGACATGTACTGCGTGATATGGCTGTGTGCCGAGGACGCCGATGGACACTGAAGGCGTCTTACTCGGTTTCGGAGGCTTCTTCTGCTTTTACAAACTCTACTGCAGCCACTGTGCGTCGTCGAGGGATTTGGTAAGCTTAAATGTTAAGGTTAAATTCGTTCTCTTAAACCTCAGTACCACATCAACTGTATTAATAGTGCCTAGGTACGCTGAAAGATTTTCTCAAACTGGGAAAGCTCGAAAGTGGCGCTTGGTATTCTGGGCCTCAAAATGTACCCATAATCATCTCGAATGATCGACCTGCACGCGGAAGAAATTCTAAGAATTAAGCTTGCAGCCAATAAGCAGCAGAGCTTTTTCCAACGCGTCAATAGCACTCATCGGCCTTCTTTTGAACACGAATTTCATACCTGGTATAATATGTGATCGATGGCGTTGCGAAAAGTGCTTACATTTTTTATACATCTATTGGTGAGTCCAACCATTGAGGTCAAATATCTGAGGGTTAAAAATCATACGATAGATAATGTCGGCGATATGCAGTTATCCAGTGGCTTCGAAAGGAAGGACCGCGACGGACGATGCAGCGACCCATGACCCTGTTAATGTTAGCACTGCGAAATGTGCAATAACACTAAAAACATTTTTTAAAAATTAAAAAGTATGTATTTTCTGTACAGTTGATACCCTAATAAGTCGTGCGACCTAAATACCAGCCGCGTTCTTAAACCTAAGTTTGGGAAGAGGGAACATTGTTGCTATTTTTTCTAAAATGGCATAAAACTGAGCAAGTTATCACCATCTCTTCTCAGACTCACATTGCAGATTCGGGTGGATTAGAAAAATATGTCGACTTGCTGTAGACTTATACTATGTCGGGTGCATTATTCTTGTTCTAATGGGTCTTCCTTAGGATTGCCTGGCAGTGCGTGCGGCTTGCTGCTTGGCGAGAAGTGCATCGCAATGTCGCGAAAATGACCGAAGCCTGCCAGAATAATTATACATATTGAGCTAAAATGACACATTAGACAGGAGTCGTACCAGAGCGGGTAGTAAGCTTGCAGCTCCGTAAAAGTGAGCGATCTTGCGGATAAATGCCATATAGCTACACCCAAATATTCATGAGATGAATTAAACCACTCAGCAGCAACACACGTCGCACCAGTTGTTCACGACCAGCCCACATGCGCTAGCGTTGGGTGCAGGAGCTGTAGCGGGACTATTAAATAACACGACATATACACCGCAGAGTGACGTCAATATAAATGTGTAAGGTACTAAAGTGCAACATTCATATACCATAACATGCGACTGCAGCAACAGAGACCGATACCCAAGCGGAAGCTCGAGTAAATCACAGCTGCAGCAACCATTGGGGTTATCACTACAGAGACGACGATGATCTGTTGCTTGAAACATACTTTAGCAAGTGGCAATAAAGTCACACACATGTGCTGATTAGCCACGAACTTGATTGCGGGTGTGAAGCTTGAAAACCGGCAAAAACTGGGAAGCCACCATGACAAGTAGAAGCAACTGCGGCACAATAAGCAGCAGAATTCGTACAACATCGGTGCTTCGGGTCGTCTCAGCAATAAATTCCCATCCGCAAGCCACGACGGCCATCTAAAATATCCAGTGCGTCGTGAGTGCCAAATTCAGTACTAGTACGCAAACGACTTGTGTAGTTACTGCCACTGTCCGCGAAGGTACTAGGAGCTGCTCGTTGTATTGGGTTGCCGCGCTACCGAGGTCGACCGAGGTCAAGCGCAATAGAGTCAACATGCTCTTCGCTCCAAAGCCTAGTAAAAAGTGTTTTCTTATTTGGTCTCTGTTCTTTTTTTTAATGTAGCAAGTTAAAAATGTGAGCGTACAATTTGGACTTTCGGGAAAAAAGTAAAAAAGAAAGAGTTTCCCATTTAAAATACTCATTTATTTTTAAAATCTCGAACTGTATACTTCGAACGAGGCGATTGCAGGGCATTCTTTTTAGCCAATCCAGACGAGCTAAAACAGGTTAGAAAACGAGTTATTAATCAAAACGTCTAAGTTAGAGTATGAAGTTTAATAAATTAGACTACTTTTGCCTGTATTTTAAGAGTTGAAAGCACCGTACTCCTCCTACGTAAAAGATCTCTTTATTTTTCATTACAACTAAGGTACAATCACACCTGGCGCCTCAACCTATCCGATTCAGAATGTACCTGTGGCGGGTGGCACGATGAAAAATTTCCTTGTATGCTGCTACAGAGGATGGAAAGCGTATCGAATCGTTGTACGACGCTACACGGACGTCTATAAAACATTATCGCGATACAGTTTAGACCAGACATTCAAGCGTGACACTAACGACCGACATATCCCGCATCTTCAGGTGACACCAGCACGTATCGGTAAGCGTGGGCTTAAGCTGGGAACCAAGCCGAAACACAAGCTCGAAACGCTAGCTGAAAGAGACTAACCTTAGCCTGCTTTTCGCAGTAATTTGCGAAGCTTTCATCTAAAAATATTAATTTTCATTTTCCTTGTCCGATTTTATTTGCATTTATAGCAGAAAATCGGACAAATTTCTGTCCTTTTCAGCAGTCATATAAAAAAAAAATACTAACCCAGCAGTTCTCTTCACCGATACGCTGACAGGCTGCAGAAGAAATTCCGTGCGTGAAAGCGGAAAGTTGAAGGAAGAGATATATCTCTACAAACCGATCGCTAATAGTTAGCCGTCGGTAAATGTGCGATTTCTAATTTAGAAATAAAAAAGAAAAGATGAAGTCAAATTAGGCCAGCTCAAACTCATATTCAAGTGTTCCGTCGGCCGGCCACTCTAGCATTTACAATATCAACCGCTAATAAGAGGAAGAGGCATGTCAGAAACATGGAAAGTAGGCTCGATGACTTATTCTACCGGCTCACTATCGATCCTGTTGAAGTAGCCTCTAAACAGTATGATTTTATAAAAATAATATCTCTAAGATATTATGATGAGATTTAGGAGGTCCTGTTTAAGCCGTTATGACTGGCATTAACTACTAACACTAACGGCTATTAGTGGCTTCCAAAGACTACTTAAGCGCTCACTTCGGCTTTGACGCCTACAAATAACTTCTTCTTCTCTCTTCATCTTCTCTAACTGCCTACCGAGCCATAGGTTATGAGTCCAAGCCAAGCCTCAAGCGACGATTTCCCACGCCTCATCGGCGCCGAGAACTTCGATGTCTGCAAAACCCCTGTGTGCGCAGCACTAGATGGCAAGCACCTACTTGGCTACATGAAGCAGCCTGACTACGATAGTGTGTCTGAAGACGAGAGAGAACAGCGGCAGCGATATGTCTGACGCCAACGATGAACCGCATGACAACGCTACCAAGAACGTCGAAATCGACTCCGACGCTGTGGACTACGACGAGAGCGACGACGACCTCGGACTAGGACGAAGACTCTGGAGCCAGCTCCGATACGTCAATCAAGAGGAAGGACCTCCCGGTTGGTCGACCCTTTAACCAGCACGAGGATCGACGTGCACGCAAACGCGCCAAGAGAGAGAAGCGCCAGTCTCTTAGCCAGCGCGAACGCCGTCGACAAGAAGCCAAAGCCAAAGCCTTTTTGATGAAAACGATGGACAAGATGTACGTGCGGCTGGTCAAGAATATCACGGCATCCTACGAGATATTCGACTTCATCTGCCAGAAGCACGAGGGAGCAGCCTTTCATGGTGATCCGTACCTCATTCAACACTACTTGATGGAGCTCAAGTATTAGGAAGGCTCCGACTTAACCGAGTTCTTTATCAAGCTTGAGAACGCGATGTAAGCCATGCCAGAAGCAACAGAATCGGTGATGACCGAGGGACAGAAGTCTGTGGTGTTGGAATTCCCACGTGAACTCTAGATACAAAGGTAGTTAGGACGTTCCCACAACAATACGTCTACTAGGATAGTAAACGATCGTTCGGGCGGACCTGAAAACCCCAGTTCTACCCTTGCACCGGGACAAACTGGACCTTGTAAACTACTTACATAGGCCAACTAGTAAAAATAAGAACACGCTACTAGCACGAGCAAAGCTAGTAGGTGTTATGAATCCTCGTGGTCCCAACAGCAGAAGGGTACCAGGCACGGGTAAGCCTTTTACGAGATCACCGAGTGTTGAACACTCGGTAGGAAGAATAAAAGGGATGCAATACAAGCACTCCCAGTCGTGCAAATAGGCAACAATACGCCGTCACGTAAAAAACTCCCGATAGTAATCGGCCAATACACAAAGTCTCTTGGCCTTGCCGGATGAACCCTCGCTACAGAGCTTCGAGTTCACCGACAGGCATAACACATTCAAACAAGCTTGACCAGACGCTTACCTCGAAGCCGGACGTCGCTCTGTGTGCTTGAGTGGAAATTCTGTTCTGTATTTAAGCTTACCCTTTCGGGTCTATTCCTAATAAGAAGTCCTAATCAAGTATACAAATACCAAGTGAACAATGATCCGTTATGGATCTTCTTGCACGCCAAGCGTCGTCTGCACCGTCACATGATCATCTTTAACAGCTCTCGCCCTGTCCCAGACGGTGAACGTGCCTTCAAAGGTTCGCGGAGTCTCCGCGAACTCATCCCAACCGCCACTGATGGTTCGTACCGTAGATGGTCCGCTGAATGCGAATCCGGCCAGTCCATTATTAATAATAAGGACAGCCTGGATTCAGTGACATATGAACCGTATCCAATATCCGTTGAGAGTTCGGTATTGACGCCGTCGAGTCCCTTGCACCTTGGCGTCACCGTACATCACATGACCGAGGGTTCGTCGCTTGAACATCTTGGGCGGTGTCACGTCTATGTCGACGGGTGATAATCCGCAACTACGGAGAAATCACTACACCACAACTGCGTTATGGATCTTCTTGCACGCCAAGCGTCGTCTGCACCGTCGCATGAGTATCTTTAACGGTCCGCGTCCTGTCCCAGACGGTGAACGTGCCTTCCAAGGGTCGCTGAGTCTCCGCAAACTCATCCCAACCGCCCCTGAGGGTTCGTACCGTAGATGGTCCGCTGAATGCAAATCCGGCCAGTCCATTATTAATAATAAGGACAGCCTGGATTCAGTGACATATGAACCGTATCCAATATCCGTTGAGAGTTCGGTAGTGACATCGTCCAGGCTCTTGCACCTTGGCGTCACCGTACATCACATGACCGAGGGTTCGTCGCTTGAACATCTTGGGCGGTGTCACGTCTATGCCGACGGGTGATAATCCGCAACTACGGAGAAATCACTACACCACAACTGCCCCTGTCGCAATGGAAGCCACGGTACTGGTGCCCGTTGTGACATTTTTCTTCCTCCAATTCACCATCCAGCCACCGTATGTCCAAGCGTTTGAATCGAGCCGTGTCCGACGCGTTTCAGCATCTCAACCCTCGCCGACGTCGCGAACGTGAACAGCTGGAGGTACGTCAGCTCATCCTTCTCTTGAATCATCAGCGCCTTGCTCATCACCATGCATTACTCGTCTTGTACTTTAGGAGGGCAAGACCGAGGTTTCGAGCGCCCCTCAGCCTGCTGCACTTCCTCCGACAGCGGTGTCATCAGCCGGTCCTCCGGCACTTCCTGCCTCGGATTCTTCACCTCCTGCGGTAGCTCCTGCGGCACTCCCTGTCGCCGCTGAATCCGCGGAGATGGTTCCTGCTGCTCCTCCTGCGCTGGCTGGTGGTCCACCACCACTCACCGAGGATTCGCTGCGCGCCATGCTGGCTGAAAGTACGGAGGCATCGGTCGATCACATGATGACCTCGATAATTCCGTACTTGACTGCAATGTCTCGTCACCAAGTGCAGCTCAGCGCTGCGCCTCCTCTCCAAGGCGATGTCCACGCTCAACGTCGCCTCGAGACTGCTGTTGGTTTCGATGATGTCCTCGCTGCAAGACAACCTATCCCTGACGCGCTGTCGGCATTACCCGAACGATTTGCCAACTTAGAGTGTCAGTTGCGGTTTGCTCAGTCCGAGGTTGCTGCCGCCGTACGTTCGGTGGCACCCGAAATCATGGATCGTGAGAACGCAGAGGCGTTCTTCAAGGCTGCCAACACTGAGCTCGAAGCCCTTCACCAGAACGTCAAGTTTCTCCGCGAGTCGAACGCCAAGAACGATGCCATGCTCCGCTCGCCAGTGTTCAAGCCACCATGGAGCGACACGCGGAAGACTTAGATCGGCTGCACTGCGAGGTCCAAGCTCGGGACGTTTTCATCACCACGTTGCACAAGAAGCTGGCTCGCCAACGCGAAGTGTACAAGTCATCCATTGGATCGAATACCGAGCAGACTCGGAAGGTTCATCTCCTTCTGGTCAAGCTTGCCCAGGCAAGTATGTTGATAACGACACGCTCAAGGTCCTTGAGAACCAGCAAGACCGTAACACTCGCCTCCTCCAAGTGAATCGCACCCTCCGTGCACACGTGAGTCTGGCCGGGATGGATCCCGAGGTACTTCGTCTGGCCGTTGATGGTACGTTCCTAATGTTGTTCTTTCCACCGTGTGTTCAGCAACTAACGTCCGTTCACAATCCTTCATGATAGGTCTGACTGCGGGTGAGCTGGACCTGGACGCCCTGGACCTGGATCAAGAGACGTTGGTCGCTTTGCAGCGCATACAGTCTGCTGCCGCGTCTTCGGACGATCCGCAAGCTCTCCCTGCAGCTTTGGCCAAGGCCGCTCACCAAGTGGCTCATGGGAAGTCCCACAAGCGCCTTCGACAAGGTGGCGAGGATTCAGACGACGAGCCGGACGACTCTGACGAAGGCAAGGCCCCCATCCCGACGGACAAGGCCAGTACTTCGATGGCAGCTGCTGGTCTCGGTGATGCGCCACCTGCCGACACCTCAACTCCGAAGTCGGCTCGTAGGTCGCTATTTGGTCCGAAGGCGTGAAAGCAAGCGGCCCAGAAGAAGCGCAAGAAGACTCGTCCTCGCTCTCCCGCCAAGTCGCCCCGACGTCATATGAAGACTCGGTCCAAGTGTGTACCATCTTCGCCAAGCTCATGGTCGCCACCTCCTACACCAGCGTCTTCCTCGACTCCCGCCGTGGTCGACCTCAGTGGCGACCAGAGTGACGTGGACATGGGAATTGCTGATCCAAGTAGCGTCCCTTCGGTTCAAGAAACTGCTACAGAGCCTTCGGGTAAAGATGTGACCCCTGGGGATCACGACGATGTTCCCGATTCTCCTGACGCGCCTTCGCCCCCGCCTCAGGGTTCTCCCGATGTGGCCAAGCCTTCAGCTTCAACGATCTCTCCTTCTCCAGCCGACATACGTGCCGCTGAAGAAGCTCTGCGTGAGGCCGAGCAATTTCGACTCATGTTCGGCTCAAGTGATGAAGGTGAAGAGTCGGACCACACTGTCCCACAAGGTAAGTCTGCTTCGTCGTCTGTTGCGACGTCCAAGACAGTTGAAGTCTCGGGAGTGGTTTCTACAGCAGGGTCTGCCCCTGTTGAAGCTGCTCCACCAGCCTCCGTGTCTTCAAAGCCGGCTCCGATTATTCCGACAGCTGTCGTACCAAGCGTGTCTTCGCCCGACTTTTCGATGGAGATTGATGACGATGGAGTGCTGATGACGATCGTGGAGATGACGTGGATGGCAATGAACTTTCGGTGGATAATTCGCCTGACGCCCCCAGTGGTGGCGGCGATGTTCCGTCACCTACCGACCATTCGAGCACACTCGATGACGAAGACGTCGAAGATTCCGACGGCAACTGGAGCAATCTTGGCCTCGCTCGAAACCCTTCTTGGCACCTGCGTCAGTAAACTCCATGTCCAAGTACGGAAGAACCCACGGTGGCAAGGTGGACGAAGCCGGCACCGTAGGGCGAGCACCAGGCAACACTCGGTGAGGCAACGGCTCAACCGACGGTGCACCACCGCGACGTGGCACCGAAGTGTAGGTGGCCGTGATCGTGCGCCCAGGTCCAGCATCGAGAGTCCAAGAAGACGGACGAGGAGACACCGGAACAGGAGGTGAAGATGGTGGTGCTTGGTGACTTGCCGGTGACGAAGGAGGCGGACCGCCAACTATGATTGGAGAAGTAGCCATCGGCGAAGGATTTGGCCGAGGTGGAGTCGGAGGACGAGCTGGACTTTTAAGCATGACCCTCCCCGAATTAACTGGTGAGGTGACCGTCCGTACGACGTTGGAGGGTCTCCAAGCGTTCTTTGACTATTCGCATCCTGATCATCCGTACCAGCAACTTCGGAAGCTTTACCCTCTTCAAGCGTGTCCCTTCGACACCGTAGGTTTCGATCCAGCGTCCCCAACTCAAAGCGTGCTCCGATTGAGACTCGTCTCAAGATGATCTGGGCGGACTTTCGGGGTGACGGCGGTAAGCAAGGTGACCTCGGGTTCGCGTTGTGGGAGCGTCTCCACTGGCTTCCGTTGGCTGGTATTGAGCGAAGTCTCGTTGAAGAAGCTAAAAAGGTTGGCCACGACAAGGAGCGCTTGAAGGAACTGAGAGCTCTGTTGAAGAAGCGCTTCAGTGAGCGCGACCGTCGTGCCGATCGTCTCCGTAACAAGTACCGTGAACAGTACATGGCGTGGAGTCGTGACTCGGTTTCCTCTGGTACCTCCGGCGCGCCGTTCATTCGTCCTGAGTTGCTTTTGGAGCCGTCAAAGCCATGGTACCCGATCGAGAACTTGCCGTTTGCACCTCGGACTCCGGACTGGCTTTCCGAAGTTCCGGCTCTCGATGCTCGCCAACCCTGGCGTACTGGATGGATGAATGCGCCGCATCAGCACTCGTACAACACCACGTACTTCCCGTGCCAGTGTAATCCGGAGCTCTTCAATCCTCGTGGTACGCGTTTCGTGGATGTGTACCGAAGCGTGCTCGTTGACCCGTCTCTGGATTCTACTGAAGTTATTCCGACCTGGCGTTCGTTGTTTGACTCGCCACCGGTTACTCCACGTCCCGCTCTGGCTGCTGCTCCTGTTGAAGCTGGAGCCGATAATTCGCAGGGTCCGGCTGCAGCTCCAGATGCCGAGGATCAGGCTCCTGATGAAGAGGAGAAGAAGAGTGGGGACCAACTTCGTTGGCACTCTTGGCTACCGCCGCCAGGCAATTGGATTCACTTTGAAACCTCGCTGCATCTTCCACGACGATCTCCAGCATCTCAGCTAACTGTTGAGGGGTCCAGAGAAGTTTCGTTTTCAGTGGTCGCTCCCCGATCGGCATTCATGTGTTCTTATTCTTAATCCACTTCCAGAGCGTAATCATGTCCATGTTGTTCTTCAAATGCATATACAATTTGTTGTTGCAGTAGCGTTTTTCCTGTGTTACCACAGGCTGCATCGCCGTGTGGACAGCTCACACGTGATCCAGTCACGCTAGTCTTCGTCCGCCACTTGCGCCATCTGTAGCCGATTCTCGCTCTTCTTGGCTCGCAAATAGTCGTACAGCAGACCTCCACATGATAAGTTGGATGCTGGTTCCCAAGTTGGGTCTTCGTAGCCCACCCACTTGACTTTGAACTCGCGTACAGCACGCTCCGTGCTCGTCGACATTGGTGTTCTATCGTCAAGGATGGCCTCGACTTCATATTCACCGGCAACTTGATCTGGTCCCCAGCTGTCTTCAGGCAACAGTTCCTCATCGAAGTCGAGTCTTGCTTCATTAGTCGCGTCTAATACCAACCGAGTGTTCGGTCGACCGTTGAATTTGTTGACAGCCTTGAGTTTCGACACATGCACTACTGGGTAGAAGCGATACCCACTTCGGTCTGGTAGTTCCAGCTCGTACGCAAACTCTTCCACCTTGGGCTTGATCCGAAAAGGTCCATGCCACCGATGAGCTAACTTCTTCGTCAAGCCCGGTTTGACGCGTTCCATGTACAGCCACGCCCGGCTCCCAATCTCAAAAAGAGATCTCGGTGGGGCTCTTGCAGGATCTTCTATCTCTTCCGAAGCTTCTGGAGGGTCCACCGAGTGTTCGTTTCCACTTAGTTGAGGTACAGCGCCTTTTTTCCAGTCGAATCAGGGCATCATTATGCTTTTTTGCTCGTCGCTTCTTTTCGACAGTTTGATAATCTTTGGCCATAGTGAGGGCGATCTCGTCTTGTCGATTAATCTCACGCCGCCACGCCAGTGTGTCAGACTGCTTGCCGAATCCTCGTTTGAGTGATGACGACATCGCCCGCAACGTCGACTGCGCATCCCAACCATGAACGAGGGAGAACGGTGTTTCCTTCCTTGTAGTGTCCTGAGAAGTATTAATAGCAAACACCAGCTTCTCTGCGATCTCGTCCCAATCTTGCTGTAGAGGGTCTTCCGCGTACACCCGTACGGAACCCATCACCGACTTCACCGAGCGTTCCTGCTGTCCATTAGCCTGTGACCAATAGCTCAAAGTCGCTCGTGATCTTGACGGCATCATCTCTGCAAATGCTTGGAACACCTCGCTCATGAAGTGTGGGTCGCGGTCGTGCCTTATCAGTGATGGGGCTCCGAACCGTCGGTACACACATTCTTCGAACACTTGGGCAACACTCAGTGCAGTCGTATCCGACAAGCCTTGGCAATAACGAATCCCGTGAACGATCACTGAAATAGGAGCAACGCCGTGTTGCCCCTGCGAGATTTCGGTAGTGGGATCACAAGATCCATCGAGACGATCTGGAAAGGTCGTTCGGCTAGTACGTTGCCAGGTGAGTATCCACGAAGTGCGGACGGCTTTTACTCGAACTGCAATCTGGACATGACTTCACATGCTTCTCCACGTCAGCGTACAAGCCGATCCAATAATAATCGGACCTAGCGCGATGGAACGTTCTCACCACACCTTGATGTCCTCCTTCCAGCGAGTCGTGACAGTTCTGCAAGACCTCTTGAATCATCGTTGTCGGTACCACAAGCCGCAGCTTTGTCTCTTCTTGCCAACCGTGGTCGTACCGACGATTCAATCCAAGATAGCGAAGCACGCCGTCTTCTGATAACACAAACCGGTCAGCATACTTCCAGGCATCTCGAGCTTCCTTGTAACTCAGCTCTTCTGCTTGGCCCTGAAGCACCTTCTTGATGTTAGACCACTTCTGCTCCTCGTCTCGTATCACCATTGTTCGTCTGCGTCGTTCCCGCTGTATCGCTACCGGTTCAACATCTTCCGCGTCGGGAAATGCCGCTGGTATAGTTTTGTGAGGATGGTCTGGCAAATCTTCGCCGATTGAATCTTCGGTGGACGTCTCTCGTCGTTCTTCATGCTATTCTTGAGCCTTTGAGTCCCCCTCCGAGTGTTCATCTGCAAACCTGACGCGTTTTTTTGTTTTCGTCTGTCGCCGAGTCATCACTGCCATATTACCATAATCACACTCTGGTAAGCTGTAATCAACCACGAAATTTTTGAAAGCTTTCCACTTTAAAGACTCGGTGCCTGACCGTACATGTACTTGACGCTCTGATCCACGTGACGAAACATCTACCGAGTCTTCATCCGGCTCGTAGATCATTTCCTGGATGCGATTCAGCGACGCCAATTCCGACTTGCGCGTTTCAGCTAGGATGACACGGCTGACCTTTTTATTCCAGAGCTTCAGTGGCTAACGAATCCGCGGCAGCGTTGTATTCTCGTACAACGTGAATATATTTAACAGGGTCGAAGCTTGGCCGTGAGTTCCTTGTGAGTATTCAGCAGCGCTAGCAAAGTTTCCTTCCTGCATGCGATCACCCCTAGTGATTGTTGAATCGCGATCCTTGAGTCACCAACGATGACTAAATCCTCGGCACCGTGGGCAATAGCAGCATTGATACCGTTTATCATACCTGTATACTCTGCTTCATTCACCGTGGTGGCCGAGAGGTAAGCGTTTGCAGCAATCACTATCTTCCACTCAGGAAGGATCAACAGCACCCATGAACAACTCCCGTAGCCACCATACTTCTCTGTCTTCGCTGATCCGTCAAAAGACATGACAAATCCGCTGTAATTACGGGGAAGCCTGGGGTACAGCAACGCTGGGTCCATTCGAATAGTCGGGGAACCCTTTTTTGGAGGTGCCACCGGCGCGAGCGAGGCTTCCAGGTCGACGAAGCTCGTGATGCTTGACTGCAGTAGCTGCGCGAAGGCAACATCTATCTCCTTCACGCGCTGCACCTTCAAATGCCACTGCGAAAACAGTACGGCGAACTGGACCGCGCGTCCGAAGAGAGACTTCGACTTGTGCACCCACTCTAACGTCGAGAATCGTGTATAGACATGTAGCGTCTTTCCTGCCAGCTGGACGTAACAGATCTTCAACAGCGGAAGTAACGCCAA
This sequence comes from Phytophthora infestans T30-4, assembly GCF_000142945.1. Classification (NCBI taxonomy): domain Eukaryota; phylum Oomycota; class Peronosporomycetes; order Peronosporales; family Peronosporaceae; genus Phytophthora; species Phytophthora infestans. The sequence continues at coordinate 1,977,632 of NW_003303752.1, forward strand.
ACCTTCATTCTCGGCAGGATGGTAGTTCATCTCGGACTCCTTGAGCACACGACCGAGGAACCGTACGGGGTGTAACTTGCCTTCATGTTCTTGCATTAGCGTAGTGCTCAACGCCCATTCATTCGCAAAGAGCATGACGTGAACTGCCTTCGACCGATCGAAGTGCCTGAGGATGGGTGAATGTGAAACACTCGCCTTCAATTTCTCGAAGGAACGACGTGCCACAGAAATGCCACCTTCAACGGCAAAGTCGTCATCCTTGAGCGTCGCCAGGCAGCTGTCGAAATCCTCGCCACCGAAGCAAATATCATCCACAAACGACCGTCGACCATACACAGGTACCAGCGATGATTCGTCCGGTTCCCCGTTCGTAAACATGTCAGCGACGGGGCTGTTGACGAGTTGTAGTACAGGGTCGGTCTCCATCGGTGCTTCGCGGTCTGCCGCTAACTTCGTTTGAAACGAACCCTCGGCGCTTGGCCCACGACGTTCCTTGGCTTGTTCTTCAGCTAAATGCATCTTTTCCGAGTATTCAAACCAACCTCTTTTAGGTTGAACGAACCCCCAGAGTGCGTTGTCAAGTATACGCTGATAGATCATTGGCGCATTCGCTAACCCGAAGGGCATGCGTAACCACTCGAAATGTCCGAGTGCGCAGACAAACGCCGACACTTTACGTGCTCGCAAGGTCATCATGACCGCCTAGAAGCCGCTTGCTGCATCCAGCGAGCAGAACCATAGGTAGCACTCGAGATCGGTTAACAGGTCGTCGACTAGCGGCATTGCATACTCCACGATCGCGGTGATAGCATTCACTATCTTGTAATCAATGCAGAGCCGGATGTCCAGCCCGTTCTTTTTCATCACAATCACGATCGGCGATGCCCATGGAATGTCTGAAAAGACGATCAGTCCTGCTCGCAACAAAGCGCGCAGCAACTCGTACAGTTTGCCGAGAAATCGTAGCGGCACGCGCCGGGCACGCTGTTTAATTGGGGCGTGCCCCTGTGTGTCGATAGCGCATACCGCGCCGTAGGCTGGCGGCGGCAGTGCGTTACTACTAGCAATCAGGATGTGCTCGTGGTTCTTCAGCGTCGCGACCAGACGTTCTCGGCGATCGGTCGACAGCTGAGGATCAGCGACATTGGACGCAGTGTAGTCTATTTTCGTGTTGATCTCTTCGGTCAGGTCCGGCAAAAAAGCCAGCTCCTTCGCGTAGTCTTCCAAGCCATTGTTGTTAGCTGGGTGCTCGTAGAAGTCATTTCTCGTATCTTCCGGTGCTTCATTTCCTTCGGTTGTTAATACTCGAGCAACCTAGATGTACGTTCCGTCCAAAGTCGCTACAGATTCCTCTCTTGACTCAACATCGGTATTCGCTTTGATTTCAACAGTCGGTACTGGGTCCATCTTCTTCCCATCCTGGTTTCCCATCTCTGGGCCATCTGCCGAGTCGTTGTTCGCAATATTGAATGCGCGAGCCACCGACATATTGGGCTGTTGACTTTTGTTCAGCGCTTCGGATGGCCGTTGTCTTGACAGTTCGGGATTCGCACCAATCTGGCAATGAACACTCGGTGCCGTACTCAACTCCTTCAGTGCGATGCCTGCATCCTCTGGATCAACCACCGATGTCTCGTTCGCAGATTTGGCCGCACATAAAGCCGGGACAACTTCGCCAAAACTGATGACTCCATTTAATCCAGTGCCGTTACTTGCTGCTTCTGTGGTCACCCCAGACTTGACACGAACACGCGTTGGCGGGTGTACAACGTTTACCGGGCTCAGTAGTTCGTGTGTACGCGCTACCGAGGCTCCGTTTGCAATATTGCCCCCGCCGTAAGTTGTCGAGTAAGTGTCCAAAGGTTCTTCGGAAGGCTGACCGTCGGCCGAGCCCCCGGCTGTCACCCCAGACGCCAGACAGGCCTCCGCTCGTTCACGCTCCTCCATGATCAGTGCTTAGCGCTCTGCACACGTCAGACGATCACTAGAGTCCACTAGCGAATCTTCTAGAGGCCGTGCTAGCACCCGACTGGGTTCTGAATAGTACGGTCTCTCAACTGCCGAAGGCTGAGTTGCAAGCCATTGCTCATAGATTTCACATTCACGCTGAAAGAGCTCGCGGTCTCTGCATCCTTCGTAGGCCAACACTTGCCAGTCTTGGTACTTCTTGGAATCTAGACGCACATAGCCGTCACCTCGCGGCAATCCCCATCTGGAATCCACATCGCGATCGAGGCGTGTGTTGGTAGGAACACAGTTCGGTCAGACACGTTGGCAACCGAATGCTCTGAGGCCGTCCACGTCGAAACCTCGTCACTGACGGGATTAATTTGTTCGTTCGACAAACCCACAGTACGTGTTCTTCCAGCCCGGCTTGACGCTTCGCTATTAGATATTCTCGCCATTCGTGCGCTTGAATGTCCAAACGCTCAGGTGGCCCGGCGTTAGCATGGGAGCCGCTGTCGATCATGTTCTTGGTCTTGATCAGTGGGATTTGAACTTCGTGCGCTAATTGCGCCGCGCCGTGAAACAGGTCCAACCGGATCCCAGCTGGGATCATAAAGTCGATCCCGAGTACCACGTCGACGCCTGCACTATGCGCCATTACCCACATCTCAAACTCGTACACCATCTCCCATCCGAGCGTAATCTTGACGCACGCTCGTCGCGTCGTAGACACCTTGCCTTCGTTAATTCCTTGAATGCCAATGCTGCGTCCGTGATCGGGTACATCTCGGAGCCGCAACTTCTTGGCAAAGGCGACAGTGATCACACTAACATTCGCTCCTGTGTCGAGGAGGATCCTCGCTCGCTGGTCGTTCACAGCGCCTCGCACCAGAGCTCTCATTCTGATCCGTCGGTCGATTATCTTGGCCGACCACCACCCCTGTCTCTCGCCAGGGTTCAACTTCACCATCTTGGAGTGACCCTTAGGCTCGTCTCGCGTTGCACTCAAAATCAAGCCGAACGAACCCTCGCTGGTGCCCTCATCAGCATCAGCACACTCCACTCTCTCTCCAACACCTCCACCGAGGATTCTTCTCCTCTCCTTTTCATTTTCCGTCGCGTTCACACTTGTTACGTAATTATCAGGCCATTCACTCTGCCCCATGAAAGCAAAGATACACTCTCCTTCCATTGAAGGCTCTGTTAGCTGTGGCAGCCCGATAGGGACCAACCCAGTTGTAGTTGGCGGGCTGCCTAGTTTAAATGACGTTCTTGAACGACGGCCTTGAGCTCTGGCGGAAGTTCCTCCTTCGTGCCTTTAGTGCGCACGAATTTGGCAAGGTCTTGGAAGTTGCGGAAAAGTTCGCATTGTCCAGCATCGTGGAGTTGTTTGCAGAACTTGCATCGCTTGTTACAGTAGTGGGCGGAGTGACTCATGCCGCCGTCACCGCGCATGGTCCGTACTGTGGGCGTCGGTTGTCGCAATTGAAGTCACGGCGACTGCGTTGGTCCTTATTGAACCCACGGTCACCGCCTCGGCGATCTTGATTGAAGCCATTCTCGCGATCAAGCGTGTTTCCACACGGTTGACGGTTGTCTGAACGTGCGTAGGTGCCTTCAGCAGCTGCACGGCGCTCATTTTCGTTAGCAGCGGCGAGGTATCGGTCATTTTCATCCAATGAGAAATCACCGTCCGTATTATCGGGCTGAAAGTCGTTGTACTCGTCTTGGACATCGTTGTAAGCGTTCGGATCTTCGTTTGAATACTCGGTGCCCCCTTGAGCAGCTTGACGACCTTCTAATTCAGCTAGTAGGTCATCCACCGTGGCTTCAATGAGCGTCACTCTAGGTTTGTTGCGGCTGTCATCCCGGCGACGGTCATCACGCCGATTGTTGCGGCCGTACCCATCGTCGCGTCGCGCGTCACGACTCTTGGAGTATCGGTACTCACTGTCACGCTTGGCCATTCTCTCCTTGCCCTTGAGAACATCTTCGATGATCTCTTCGAGCTCGTGAATGGCGGCAACGCGAGCGTGGTAGAGACTCTCCGCCAGCTTGTCATCATCGCATGTTGCCAGGAACTGCTGTACGTGTTCTTTCGCGTCGCGACCACTCTTCGCGAAGTGTAGACGGGCGGTCCGAGCGTAGCCATTCAGCCTGTTTATGCAGTCGCACAGATGTTCGTTACGTTCCCGCTTTGCAGAGTAGTAACGTGACAGTGCCGTCTGTGTGAACTGCGAGCAGTAGTAGCGGATGAACGCATCGCTCAGCAGCTTCCACTTGCGCTTCGTCTTCTTCGGAAGTTACCGGAACCACTGAATGGCTCCGTCCCGAAGACTTAGCTCAAATGGAATGCACCATTTGTCGGCATCTGTGTGGGTTCCAGTCATTTCATAGACGAACCCACGGAGCCACTGCATAAAGTTCTCGCTCTTGTTGCGAGAGCCTGAGAACGGCGTGATGCGATCCAACGGTCGGTGCGAAGCCATTTCAATCCTCGGTGTCGGGCCCACGTCGTTCCGCGTCGCCAGCACATATATCTGACGCATCAACTCGACTTAAGGAGCTTCCTCGTCGAATGTACGCACCAAAATGTCATCGTCACTGGACGAACCATCGCTGTCGACTTGACGACGTCCGGCACCACCTTTGGGAGCTCGCGCACCGCCTCGGCGACCGAACGAACCTTCGTTACTAGCGTAAATACGTTGCATACGGCTCTCCGAACGTGGCGTAACCATGTGCGAGTCTTGAAAGTACGGTGAAGCTTCGGTAGTGCCAAAGGCACCACGCTCAGCTCCACGCTTCGTCGGAGGAGTACGAACGAGTCGTTGGGGTGTCGGCGGCAGTGGAAGCGTGGACGGATCTTCATCTTGAACGATCGTTCGACTCATAGGCTGCTTTCCGGCGTTGATGCCAACAGCGCCAAACGCCTTCCGAAGCTTCTTCTTCCATTTCTGGAGAGCAGCTCCGGCTTCATGTGGACTCCAATCTTGGAGCGACATCGTCGATGGGTACGTCTCGTTCTCGAAGCCCAACGACAACAGTAGCAAGACTGAATCCTCGGAAACTTGGCTAGTCGATACCGAGATGACTGGGTATTGAAGTTCCTGCGCAAGCGCAGGCCAGTCGGCATTTCTCTTGGGGATGGGCTTGAACAGCTGCATCCACTCATCATTCTGCATCAGCGCTTGTACGCGATCGAAAACGCGCTTGGCGGCCGGTGTATCACCGTTGATAGGTGGGCGAGGTGCCTTCAGCAGTGCTGAATACTTTACGCTCGCCACCGAAGGTTTAGAGCCCTCGGTCCCATCGTCATAATCTTCATAGGCAGGTTCCGGTCCCGCAACATCATCGAGCTCGTCGGCGAGGCTCCTCGAAAGAAACCTGGTCGCCCCGCTCAGCCCCGATGATAGCGTGGCCTTCTCCGGCGTCGCTGCGCCTGGCTCTGGAGCCGGCGTCTTGTCTTCGTAATCTTCATAATCGTGGGCGCCAGGACCGATGCCCGCTTCTTCGTCGAAGCTCACTGAAAGCTCGGTGGCGGCTGCAAAGCACGCAGCCGGGCTTGAACTGTCGTTGCGAGCCCCGCCAGACTTGGCAGGTGTAACTGGTACCGTCGGTTGTTCTTTCGCTATGTTTCTTGTTTTCGTTTTCTTGTTCTTCTTCTCTTGGTAGCTCGTAAACTGGAAGACCATACAACAGCTCACAATGGTCACAATCTGTTCCCGGGTCGCGGCACCAGTTGTGGTGTTGGAATTCCCACGTGAACTCTAGATACAAATGTAGTTAGGACGCTCCCACAACAATACGTCTACTAGGATAGTAAACGATCGTTCGGGCGGACCTGAAAACCCCAGTTCTACCCTTGCACCGGGACAAACTGGACCTTGTAAACTACTCACATAGGCCAACTAGTAAAAATAAGAACACGCGAGCAAAGCTAGTAGGTGTTATGAATCCTCGTGTTCCCAACAGCAGAAGGGTACCAGGCACGGGTAAGCCTTTTACGAGATCACTGAGTGTTCAACACTCGGTAGGAAGAATAAAAGGGATGCAATACAAGCACTCCCAGTCGTGCAAATAGGCAACAATAAGCCGTCACGTAAAAAACTCCCGATAGTAATCGGCCAAAATACTCAGTCTCTTGGCCTTGCCGGATGAACCCTCGCTACAGAGCTTCGAGTTCACCGACAGGCATAACACACTCAAACAAGCTTGACCAGACGCTTACCTCGAAGCCGGACGTCGCTCTGTGTGCTTGAGTGGAAATTCTGTTCTGTATTTAAGCTTACCCTTTCGGGTCTATTCCTAATAAGAAGTCCTAATCAAGTATACAAATACCAAGTGAACAATGATCCGTTATGGATCTTCTTGCACGCCAAGCGTCGTCTGCACCGTCACATGATCATCTTTAACAGCTCTCGCCCTGTCCCAGACGGTGAACGTGCCTTCAAAGGTTCGCGGAGTCTCCGCGAACTCATCCCAACCGCCACTGATGGTTCGTACCGTAGATGGTCCGCTGAATGCGAATCCGGCCAGTCCATTATTAATAATAAGGACAGCCTGGATTCAGTGGCGTATGGGCCGTATCCAATACTCGTTGAAAGTTCGGAAGTGACGCCGTCAAGTCCCTTGCACCTTGGCGTCTCCGTATATCACATGACCGAGGGTTATCGCTTAAGCCTCTTGGGCGGTGTCACGTCTTTGTCGACGGGTGATAATCCACAACTACGGACAAATCACTACACCACAAGTCTATTGACCTGTTACACTCGATGCTCAAGTCGTGGAAGGACGATCTCCGCATCTGGAAGGGCCAGCGGAAGTATATCCCGTATGAAGACCTTAAGCAGAACATTGGAGGCAAGGTTCGTGACCTTAAAGCTCAAGAGCGCTACACCTTGGCCAAGGGCACACCAGAGACCTCTGCAACTAAGGGTAAAAGAGCTGTAGTGGTTACCGGACCTCCTGTGTCACACGCTCAAGGTCGTGACAACGCCAATGTCTTCTCCTACTGCCATCGCCCACGCCACAACATTTGTCAATGCCGAGGCCTTCAAAACGATTTGCGAGATGGATGAGTGAAGGATGGGACAGTGCTTCCTGCTAACTTCGCCTTCAAGGGTAACTCGAAACATGATCACGCGTACCAGAGCTCGAACAAAGGTGGCAATGGACGACACGGCAACCGCGACCTCAAGGGCAACAATAGTAGTAGCAAGAACAAGCATGGAAATGGTGGCAAACAACGCGGCCAAGATCGCTACAAGGACCGCCCTCTTGAGTCAGACAATGACGAGGAAGATGATGACGACAGTTATTCTTGAAACAACCGCAAGGTAGCTCGCCAAGGACGTCGTGACACCGGTTTCATCGCCGCTGCTACCGCAGTCAATCTTCCGTTTAGCCTCACGGCTCAAGCCAAGGTAGAACCCGACCCCACCTCGACGATCGACTCTGGCTGCACTCGCCACGTCACCCATAAATCTCAGGGTTCACCGACATCATCTCCGGTGGTGGCTCAACTCCGGTTGGTGGTAATAACCAAATTCCCATCGAAGACATTGAATGGGTTGATCTGGAAGTCACTGACTCCAAGGGCACTATGCAGAAGCTTATCCTTCATGGCGTTCTGTATGCTCCCAAGCTCCAATTCAGTCTGCTATCAATTCCAGCAGCTGTGAAGCGCGACTTTTGCTTCAACTTTGACCGCATTCAGTGCTATAAGCAAACTGACCAGCGTTTCAAGATCAAAGCGCTCACGGATGTGTATCAGTTCCAAGCCAAACCAGCGGCACCTCCAACGGCTCTTATTGCCTCAGGTAAGCAACGTTACTTTCTGCTCTTACATAAACGCCTTGGACACCCTTACGTTCGTGTCTTGAATAACCTATCTAGTAGGCAAGCCATACATGACCTCGATGGATCTATACCTCTAGGTCCAAAGACGATTTATTTTGCGTTGCCAGCACGTTAGCGAAGTCACACCGGCCCCCTTTTTACTCTAATATAGCTGTTAAACGTGCTACAACACCTTTGTCAAACGTTCATTCAGATATCTGTGGTCCACTACCTGTGCCTAGCCTTACTGGTTGTCGTTACTTCTTGATCTTCATTGATGCTTTTTCGCGATTCATGCTCACTTATGCATTAAGGACCGTAGCGAGTTGTATGACTGCTACGACGAATTCCGGAAGAACGCCCTGAGTATTTTCAGACAAGATATATCTGCCATTGAGTACACGTTCAGTGTTGAAGACAATGCAAACCAGGGCAACTTTGAGATTCAGTGGCTTCAAGCTGACAATCACTAAAGGGTACGAGAAGCTTGGCCGCATCATATTTAAAAAGTATGGAGCTCACGCCCAGTTTACCAATGTATACACACCTCAGCAGAATAATGCTGCAGAACGCCGCATGCGTACCATCATGGAGCGTGTCCGAGCCCTTCTACTTGACGGCAAGCTACCCAAGCAGTTATGGGCCGAGTGTGTCTGTCATGTGACCACTCTCATCAACATGACTTTTAGCTCCAATACAGATGGACGAACCCCGTACGAGCTTTGGCACAACTGTATTTCATCCATGCAGTACATCAAAGTACTCGGATGTAGCGGATATGTCCACATCACGGAGCAATACCGAGACAAACTCGACGCTAGAGCCCCTTTGTGTATGTATCTTGGTGTGCCTGACCATAAGAAAGGCTACCGTCTGATGGACATCGATACTCATGCTATTATCTACAGTCGTGATGTAGTCTTTATAGGGGACGAATTTCCCTTTCCCACTGATCTCGCTTCTATCCAGAGCCCACACAGCACACGAATAGGCAGCAATCTACCGCTGCACCTGCACCTGTACCTCTGCCACCTGTAACCGCTACTACAGTAGCACCGGAGCCTGAACATGTGTCATAACCAGTGACAACACCGTCTCCCACCTCAGACCCTGCAATGACAACAGCGCCAGGTACAGTGAACCAGTGTGTACTGCCCTCACTGCGGGAGGCTGTTGATCGAACAGCCATACATTATTCTTTTCGAACCGAGGCGGACTCTAATTCTCCGCATCATTCGACTACTAAGCGACCCCGCCTCTTTGAGGAAGCTATTGATAGCTCCGAGGAAGCCAATGACGTAACCCTCAACGCTGAGGATGACATACACGAACAGGAGCAACGTCAGCCTTTACTGAACACATTACTAGCTATTCGGTATGTACTACGTATCGCAAAGCAATGAAGTCTTTCCACGCTAACCAGTGGCATAAAGCAGCTAAATCGGAATACAAGTCCCTCATGGACACTCACACCTGGGCGTTGGCCTCCCCTCCTAAAGAAAGGAAGATTTTAAGTAGCCGATGGATCTTTGTTGTGAAGTATACCAGCACTGGCAAAATCGACCGCTTTAAAGCGCGTCTTATGATCTAAGGATTCCTTCAGGAATATGGCATCGACTACAACGAGATATTCTCTCCTGTCATCAGGATGGAGGTACTTAGACTAGTTTTAACTATTGCAGCTCTTCTCGACTTTGAAGTTCACCAAATAGATGTTAAGACTGCATTCCTGAGTGGCTATTTGGAAGAGGAGATCTACATGGCTCAACCGGAAGGTTTCGAAATCCCGGGCAAGGAGCACCTAGTATGTAAACTTCTTAAGAGCGTATACGGGCTGAAACCCTGACTGCCTTCCTAGAGACTCTTGGGTTCTGAAACTTATTAAAGATCGATGTGTCTTTCGACGCACAATTGGTGACATCACCTGTTACATTGCATTGTACGTCGATGACTTCCTGATCATTGCGCCAACACCAGCACTCGTCAATGAGCTGAAATAAGCGTGCAAAAGCGATTTTCCATATCAGATTTAGGGGAGGTGAAGTACTTACTCGGTTGGTCCATTCAACGGACCGCAAGAATCGAACGATATTTATCCACCAGTACAAGTACGCTACGAAGGTCGTTGACCGCTTCAGCGGCTACATTCCGTGCCCTATTGCAACACCAGCAGAACGGAACGCCAAACTCTCCGTAAGCAGCCAGCCTAGTAGTGAGCAAGAGAAAGATGCGATGAAATCGATTCCGTATCGCCAAGCCGTAGGCAGTATCATGTACTTAATGGTCGGCACTTAACCCGACATGGCATTTTACATGCGAGAGGTCAGCCAATTCCAAGCAAATCCAGGTATGATTCACTGGAAAGCAGTCATCCGTGGTCTAAAGTATCTATCCGAAACGAAAGAAAACGGTCTTCTTCTGGAGGCTCGACCGATATTACCTCGGAAAACCTAGCCGATCAACTGATTGCCTACAGTGACTCTGACTACGCCAACTGCCCCGACACGAGACGCTCCGTTGGAGGATACGTGGCAATGCTTACAGGCAGTCATATCTCATGGCTTCCACGAAAGCATCATAATGTAGTTCTCTCTACAACAGAGACAGAATATATCGCCATATGCCACTGTATGGAAGAGATGATATTCCTCAAACTTCTCCTCAAAGAACTTGGTTTTGCTACAACACAGGCTAACCCTATATTCGAGGATAATGAGAGCTGAATCAAAATCTGCTGCAACCCCGAACTTCACGGACGATCAAAACATATAACGTACGATACTGTTTCGTACAAGAAAAAGTAGAGCGGCATGAATTCAATGTCAACTACTGCAATACGAAAGAGATGATAGCTGACATCTTTACGATACTGTTTCGTACAAGAAAAAAGTAGAGCGGCATGAATGAAACGTCACCTACTGTTATACGAAAGATATGATAGCTGACATCTTTACTAACAAGCACCAGTTCAGAGAGCTAAAAGCCAAGCTCAGGAAAGGGCTCTGTTTCCACCGAAACAGCCTCTGTCGATGCTAATATAGCGTTTAAACCTTCTGGTGCAGCTTCAGAAGCTGGTCGCCCACTCTCAGAGACTGCTTCAGCCTCTAGAACGGCCTGAGATGTTGTAGTAAACGATGCGACCGTCGCAGTGTGCGTGACAGCAGCTTCTTTCGAGCACGCAGTCGCCTTGCTGTTGTGTTAATCTTCTTCATGTGCGAGGGAGCCTGCTTCGTAGCAGCGGCAGGTACAGACGACACATTGGGCTCAATCCTTGAGTTCCTACAAGGCGTGTCGCTTATCGTCCTTCTTCCCTAGCAGAAAACTGCAGGGTAAAGTCGGATCGGTTTGCCTAAGCGACTTCCTTGGCGGCTTTTCAAGGACTGAGGAATGTCCTTTAAAAAACGTTTACCTCTCTTATAGCATAGAATTGTAAGTTTATAAAATATGTTCATAGGCAGGGAGGCTGTTGAAGTAGCCTCTAAACAGTATGATTACCTTGAAATAATCTCTCTAAGATATTATAATGAGATTTAGGAGGTCCTGTTTAAGCCGTTACGACTGGATTAAACTATACTAACACTAATGGCTGGTGTGTAGCTATTAGTGGCTTCCTAAGACTAATTAAGTGTTCACTTCGTCTTTTGACGCCTACAAGTAACTTTTTCCTCTCTCTTCACCTTCTCTAACTACCTACCGAGCCATAAATTCCAACATTACGAACAGCCAACAAGAACCAAAGAAGCCAGAACGTTGATCGATGTGATGCGCAGCAGCGGTGGTCTATTTGCCAGTAATCGATCAAGACGAGGTCGAGGAGAACGATGGTTTGACGTCGAAAAGGTGTACGCAAAACGCTGGGTGAAATGTTTTTAGTTTTGTCTTATTTAATGGGTACATACTAAGTATGAAGACAGATTAAAACTCACTATCTACGGCTGAAGGCTGTTTTCAATAATCCGCGCGCTACGTAGTTCGCGATGCTTTCATCCTCTTGTAGTCTGATACAGCCAGACGAGTCTCTGTCTCGAAATCCACTTTCAGCTTCCAGGCGAGGTTGTGGGCAGGTTACTGTTAACAGTCAGCAAACTTATTTTGTTTTACAGACCTGGTGGACAGATCCAGTACATATGTTTTATATCATGGAAATTCCTCCTCAAAAATCCCCTTTTGATGAGGCCTTTCTGCTTCAGCTCTCGCGTTTCGGATCTGACATACAACCCTCACAGCGTGCTTCGTGGCTAATCGAACTTTGTTCTTACAGTGCAAGATAACTCGAATTCACATGCTTAACTGGTTGAGGGGCAGTCTGCAGTCGAACATCTACTGTAGTAGTTCATTTCCTAACTTGCATCCATCCACCCAAGCCCAGTGCCTACGAATTATCAGAAGAATGCGCCTGATTGCTTGCATCGGGTATGGCAGCAACGTTGTCCGCGGTGAGAGCGAGAATCAAAACCTTGCCGAACGAAAGGTGGCAATTGAAGCGGACAGTGCCGGTGTATCGGACCCGACCATTCATACTACAAAGGTTAAAAAAAAATCCAAAACAGCACTATGAGCGCCAATGATGATGATGAAATGGAGTAGTCAAAGACAAGAGAAGAAAAAAAAATTAAACTCTCAAAGTCTTGGTCAATGACAAGAGAAAAAATATATATTATTTTTGACTTTCAAAGTCTAATATCTGGTCAGAGAATACCGATGATCAAATTGCTAATAACGATACTTTCTTAATGTGTGTGACGGGATCACACAGCACCTTGCACATAGGAAGTTAAGGGTATTTACTACCCGAGTGTGCGCTAGTTCACGTACTCCCGGCCTCAAAGGGAACGGATTGCTACTTAAAAGAGTAGATGCTCAGTAAATGCTGTCACTTCCGGTACTGGTACAATCAAACGCCCTGATATTGTCGATACAATCATTTTAGGAAGGGTCCTGTAGCATCGCATTTTGGCTGGTATCTCTCTACGCCAGTCATCGGTAGCCTTCTGCGCGTTCGATTGCATTCTGCAGTACTCACCCAGCGCGCCACAACTGAATTTGATCTGGACAGCAGATATAGGGAGCTGGATGAAGATCGAGCACAAAAGCGGTCTCATCAAGAAAGCAAACGATCGCCCTGACAGGACGCAAGAGTTGGCTGCGTGGGCCAAAGTCACGAACAGATTTAAGCGGTCGCCTGCCCAGACTACTATCTCCGATATACCTAAAAACGCTACCAGGATCATGAGCAAGGACTACGATGATAGTATGCGACGTAATCCACTGCGAATTGCCTCATCTAGGCTAGAAGTCCAGCTAGGAGTGGATTTAGAAGGTTGGAGCTGTGTGTGAACGTCTGTCACGGGAATCTGAAGGTAAGTCTACGATCCAGAACTGCTTCCGGCGCACAGGTATATTTTTTAAATCGTAGACGAAAGGTGCAAGACCTTTCAGCTCTCCAGCTACGGGGATGATATCGATGTAGAGGACATTCTAATCCGCGTTGGTAAGTTGACACTGTAAAACGCTTCCAAATATTATGTCAAATCCTATGATAGGGGCGGACCACGATACCAGAAGTGAGAGAATTTATTTTATTGTGCTTTGCAGATGAAATGTCCATCCGTTTTATAGCCTATATTGAGCATGGCGGATCCTAAAACCACGCGTAAAAATGCTATGGGAAGAGGTAAGCATAGTTTTGTTTTATCTCTGGTCATATTACCATTTCCAAACGGCAAAAAAGGGTCGATTTACAAGATATCGATGTGGGTTTGGTGATTGATCGATCCCGAGCGATCGATTTGACTGCCGTATCTCGATTTATCAGCCAGTCTAGCTGGATCAATTTGTACTTTTATAGACCTCGATTTAACAAAACGACCTTTATTTTTTTAAGCGAGCATCAGACTAAGTGAAAAGGACAAAAGCATTGACATGCACAATAAGACTTTTGTATCTATAAGTAAGCTTAGCTTGGGCTTATTACAAACAAGAAGCTACCTATAGTGGAGCTATGTAGTCATGCCCTGGCTGGCTCCTAGAACACCTGGTACCGTGTACCCCGTTACTTTTTTTCCCACTGAACTGGGAACCATCTGATTTTCAATCCGAAGTGAGAGAATTAATACACCCAAAGGTAAATTCTCACACTGAGCAGTCACGAGACTGTCGTGGCTCTCAGTCACACCCACAGTGACTTGTGCTCTGAAAGCACACTGGGATCTGCTTGCTTTTCTCACAACTGTGTTGGCCGCAAAGCCTACACTTAGAGTTCCCGTAGCTCCTGCGCTAGCGCGCGTACAGCGCTTTGGCACAGGGTGCAATAGCATCCGAACGTGTGGCATTCACCCATAGTTCGCACCAAACCGAGCCAAGGCCACGACAGTCCTCGTGAACGCGGCCGGAGCATGGTGTCTTCCGCGAGGGACGGAACCGAGTAGGGCAACACTTGCCCCAGCATTAGAGGGAGCTCTCAGCTCACCTCGGGCCATGTCTTTGGCTTCAGCAAGGATCCATCCTTGCGGCCGGAACTTCTGCTACTTCTCTTTGCGTCTTGGTCGTCTAACCAACGGCGCGTAGGTGTCCTTCATCGACACCGTGTACCGTGATGTTACTCAGTCGTGGTGCAGGTGTTTCCCATCGACACCATGTACCTTCCAGTACTATCCTTTGGTGCGGCACGCCCACCATAAGGTTGTCATGTTTGGCGTTCGCAGCTTCTGCTGTGCTGTCGCCTGATCGGATTCATGGCCAGTACTCGCATCATGACTGTTTGAATTACCACCGTTGGGTTCCGCCTCGCAATCGTCGCTTAACAGTGATCAGTTGACGGAGCCATTGGAAAGTCAAAATGCGTGTGCTCTTCCACCGAGAGACGACTCGATTACATCTACATATACAACCACGGGATCCCCCGCAGCTTCCACGACTTCACCATCCGTCGCTACTGCTGCTGCTGTAATGATGTTCACCGAGAATATGTCAGAATGCCCCCCGACACCCTTATTCACTGCAGCCTCTTTTCCTCCATTAACTCAGCGGACCGACGCCTCGGCAGCTACAGCTGCTCAGCTCGACCAAATGCACTGTGATACGGCGCAAAAGGGCTGTAATTTGCTCAATTATGCGTTTACGTTTCCGCTTCTCTGAAACGTTACCACAAGTGGTCAATCAAGTCCATGCGCAGCTGCACATGACTTGATTGATTTTCGACTGCATTAATTCATGATGTCAACTCTCCACGAGATCGAGGTCTGTATCTAAGGGGCTGCGTTACACGAAAGCTGTACAAACATCGGTTTTCTTCGTCATCATCAAACCGATAACCATGTTCGTCGACACTTGAAAGTCGGTTTTCTTCACAGATCATATTGATAAGTATTATGCAAGCTCGCATGACCTTCCTCATATCTAACCGCGAATGAAGTTTGCACGGTTAAGCAACAGATCTCCAACGTGCTTGAAGAGCTCCGAACGCACACTCCACATCCTTTCTTCTAGCTTCCTGTAGTTTGGCATAAACGTTTTGCTTTTTTCCACGTGGTTCCGACAAAGTTTTCACAAAAAGCCTAGCCTGGGTAAATACCGTCCGCAAGGCAATAGGCCATGCCGTAAACATGACGATTAACCCCTCGAATCCCAACGTCGTAAAATACGACATCATGAAATCATTAAGTCGTGTATTACGACGTACGAAGAATAACAATAGAATTGGGCTCAAAATATTTTGCCAGTACTTTAATCAAGTCATTTCTAAAAAATAAGGCCCCGCAGGTTTTTTATGAAACCCCAGAAACGAGGTGCACGAAAAATGTAGGGGAGGGGGATCAATTTTGGATCTGGATCAGTGGCATGTCAACCGCCCATTCCAGATTTTGCCTAATGGCGCGTATCCGGTCCAGTCGTCGAGGGAAGGCCGCCGTAACTGCCGCAGCCACCGCGCGTGATATAGACTTTGACCACTTCTGACGCCAGCTCCGCGCTACTGGTTGGACGAACGCGAAAACGCCTAGTGGTCTGCAGACTGAGTGGAGTTACTCAAGCCCTGGTGGCACTAACGTGCTGGTTGGAGAAGATGCCGCAGTGGAGTATGCTCTGGAGTCCGGACATCCGGTCGAAAATGATACAAGGGAGAGCAACAACGATGCAGACGCCCTGAATGAGAGCAGCTTGGATATGTGCACTAGAGCCTCGCAAATTGACACCAGTATCCAGCTATCGCAACGTACCAAGAAATAAATATTTGACTCATCGAGTGAGTCAGAGGCTGATCTGTCACAGTCAGCAGTCACTCGGGCATTCGATTTTCCACCGGGGGGTCTATTACTGCACGCTTCGCAACTTGAAGAAGCCGCGGCTGGTTTGCAATTGTTGTCGGGTGCGTCTGGAGCAGAGACCGGTGCCGAAGCAGACAACGAGCCCCCCCCCCCCCCCGCCGATGAACCAAGACGGACGCGCCGGCGTCAATTTTTCACAGAAGACAAGAATATCAACGTCGTACCTGAGAATGAAACTCAAGCACGTTTGAAAGCTTCAGCTCGGATGAGAGCGACGGCGTGGCCTACGAAGAAGCAGACGACAGTGATGATGTCATCTCCGATGACAACGCCGTGGAGATGGATGAGACTTTTATCGCCTCACTTCAGTTGGACACTGAGGCATCCGATTGACGCAGTTTGAAGAAGCGCGAAGACGCCTTGTGTGCAATGAAGTGAACGTCTATGTCGTCTTCTTTTGAGTCGAATGTAGAGGCGTATTCAGGACTTACTACGGAGCGAGCTGCGCAATGTCTCCCACTCGCCACTTCTGACCATGCTTTATTTTATGCCAAAGTCGATGTGGGTGATGACCCACCAAGAGACCATCCTTTACGCACTTTAGCAGGTAGACAGTCGAATTCAAGCTATTCATGCTAGGCAAGCCAAGCAACCTGTTCGTCGGCAGGAAACACTGAAGAATATACGGCGCCTTTGAAAACTAAGCCAGCGTACCAGGTTCACGAGATCCTACATGCCCTCGGTTTGCTCGTTGCACGCATGCTCTGGCCGCAGAAGAGCTTCGTGGTGCACTGGTCGATGGTCGACGACGGCGCGGTTCCTGCCGGCAACTTCGGCCGCTTTATGAGTCGCAACCGCTACCAGGATATTCTTCGAGATCTTCACTTCGTCGACACTCGGGGCGAACGGAACAGGGACAAGCGGTGGGAAATATTGCCCAGTAAGTATCTAGATTCAGTAGTGGTTCCTGGAGGGCTGGTCGCTGCCCGCCGTATTTTCTTTTGATGACGGTGTACTGCCAGCCACGTATAAGCGGAACATGGCCAGAATGTTTATGCCTGATAAATCGCATCGATATGGGTCGAAGATATTCATGACGTGCGACGCGAGGACGGCCTCCTGTCACAGGTAACTATTTGGATGTCGTTCTCTACATCCTCGACGATTCTGACCGACTTTTAATGCCTTATGTTACCAAATTCGAAATGTATGCTGGTAAGCGTACTTCAGAGGCAGCTGACAGCACCTCATTCGACCACAAGACAGGAGCAGCGGCTGTGGTCAGGAACCTGATGATCGTACTTGGAGAAAGTAAGCGATAGCGATGACACGCGGTTGTTGTAGACAGATAGTACCTATCTATTGTCCTCGCAATCGAACTGTTGAAGATGAACGTGTACGTCATTGGTACTATCATGGTCAATTGGCTCGGGCTGGACAATAGCCTCAGAGTGAAGAGCGCGACGCGCCCGGCAAGCATTCCACGCTGGCACGTTCACCTTCTCGCGCTCGGTTACCATTCCATCCATGATTGTTTTCCGCTGGTGGGACCGCAAGCAGGTCCACAACCTGTGTACAGGTGCAGCGATGACGAGGTCAGCGATTGAGCGAAAGGTGAAACAAGTTGGTGCAATAACGGTGCCATATCCAGCCGCCGTAAGCGACTACCAAGGCTGGATGGGTGGAGCTGATGTGCACGATCAACCCCGCCTCCCAGCCCACTCGCTCCAGACATCTACCAAGCTCAAGAAATACTATAAAAAGCCTATTTTAGGCATTGTCGACCTCGTGTTAGTCAGCGTCTACATATCACACACTGAGGCAGCGAATATTACTGGTATATCTGCAATGAAACGTTGTGTGTGGTATGGCGTTCTGCAATACCAGCTCCTCCAACTACAGGCTGAAGATTTCACCGGTGTAATCACAACACCACTTCCTACAGCACCGAAGCATAAGCGTAACCCGCGGCTTACGCATGTTCTGGAGCAGTGTGGGGATTAGGTGACGGTCGCCAATGTACAGAAGCGTCGCCAACGATCCTGCAAGGTGTGTGCGTTGCTGAGAAAAGACAGCAAGAAGAAACTATACGCGACGGCCTTCTTTTGTGAGCGCTATTCGATCGATGATGCCAAGTGTTGGCTCTGCAACAAGACCTAGCGAGAATAGAAAGAGTTGGCGAAGACGTGCTTTGAAATCTGGCACGGCGACTTGATGTCAGCCAGAGCATACCGTCGAGCTTTGGGAAGAGGGTTGTGCTTGCGGCTCCCGGGGCAAGGAGCCAATAAACGACAGAAGACTCGCTGAGAGCTTCAGCTGCGTGGTGACGAAGCCGATGATGAGGCTATGTTATATAGCAAATATGATTGAGAGTTTGATGAGCCCACTGGGTTGTAAGCTCGTAATGCATCATACATTGAATCAATGTTTCTTCTATGCATCGTGTTTGCAAATGACAGGCCTATGATCGGACTTTCTTTTTATACGCTGTGCTAGCTCGTGGTATGTTACGACATAAACTGCTGAACAATAATAGCAAAGCTGCACAAATTACGTCACTGTTTGAAGAACCTGTTGACAATGTATACCCCGTCCCCTAGGTTTTTTTGCTCTATACTATTGTGTAGTCTCAGCACTAAGCCGTAAGATACGACATGCAATTAGCGGTCCGGTGTCCTCATTCCTGGGAGTCGAGGGGTTAAGCTCAAAATGCACCTTAGGAGCTTCGTCATTCATCAAATTATCGAATACAGAATATGTATTAAGCATTTTCATATTATTCAGCGACCCTGGCCACCCAAAGCTTGCGTGCCATATCCATAAGTCATTGTCTGCACATACTTCTAAACCGACAGTAGTCTTAAGCTGTCCAACCCATCCGAATAGACAGTTCTTCTGCTCCCAATGCATGCAATTGATGCTGCACCACATACCCACGAATCCACGGCGAGCATTCGACTCCAGTAGAAGCCCCATGTCTGACTCACGTGACGCCCGGTATTATTCTTCACCAATCCGCTCATCAACAGCTTCAATAAAGTGTTTGACATTATTGTATACAACGGTGCTAGACATTTCACGATCATCATCAAGAGAATCTGCAGACGCCGCGTACGCAAGCACTCGCAATACTGATGTTATCTTCATAAATGGATGTATACCCAAACGCTTCGTAGCATCAGGGCGCTGCTCGAAATAAGCGCCATCAATCTCAAGTACACCCTGCAAGACTCGATAAAAAGTGACTTGCTCATCCGATTGCGCACCCCGAAGTCGTCCTCATCGTTGACCGGCATTGGAGCAAAATGCTGTTGCTGGAAAAGCGCTCATAACGCCGCTGAAAGTTTCGTTCTTTGTTTGTCTGTTTGCCATGATTTGATCTACCCCGCCGCGGTTTTCTTCTTGTTCAACAGGAATCGGATATAATATATGGTGCGCTAGAATGTCGTCTTCCTCTTCATCATCGTCAAGGTCAACGAAGTTTGAGAAGTCACCTGACGTAGGCACTCCGAAAGGATTTACCGAGATGTCTTGGATTGTTTGAAGGAGTCGCTTTGCTTGATGCTGCGAAGATATCGCTTTTGAGTTGTCCAGGCGAGTGCAGAAATGAAATTGACCAAATTTAAGCCCATTATATTTAACCAGTTTGAGTTATATTTCGCTTCTTTTTTTTTGCCACAACGGAAGGAGGGCATTATCAGGTAGCGACATGTGTTCTGTGCTTCAGAATTGGCTAGGGCTTTCTGCTTGCTTTATTTTGTGTTGGCAGCTTTGATAATATGTGCTGTGGTTGTCCACGTAAAATCTGCCTTCTTTGCCAGCTATTGACTGCGCCATTTTCCAATGTACCACCAGTACACTTCAATTTCGATCCACCGTGTGTGCTGTCTGCTGTTGTAGGTTGAACGGCATCATGGGCGGACCTTACCAACCAGGGGCGGATCTAGCCCGATATTTATGGGGGGGGCAGAGGGGGGGGTACTTTTGCCATGTTTCTATAGAAATAGCCAGAAATCGGCTAATTTCCGTAAAAATAGGGGGAGGGCGTACCCCCTCCATTTATACCAAAGATCTGTTCCTGTCACCAACCACTATGTGGCATCGCTCATTTGCCGCGCGGCCCCTGTCGCTGCCGAGGGCACTGTGTAGGTGCGAGCTTCCGGGCTGGAATTCAAGCGATGTAACGGGGTAAGAGATACCGTCACTAGCTTACACTATAGTGTGGAGGAAGCTCGCAATAGTAAAACCAAGTCTTAGGCCTGTGTCAAATTCAACTCCGATTTATTTAGGACCAGGGCGGCTACCCCTGGCCTCGTGTGAACCACTCAAACACATGTCTATATCTGATTGGTCAATAAGTGAGTCTGGCGCCTCACTATCAACCAATCAGATGATGACACCTTGGCACACGCTACCCGTGTGCCACTTTACCTACTTATGTAATAACTAAAGAAATATCTACCTACTTATGTAATTGGAGTTGGGCCCATTTCATCGCCCTCCTCTCTAAGTTGCGCTTACGCAACATAAGCGCACGGAACACATTTGAAGAAAACTCGAAAACCCAACAAGGCGGAGACATCGGAGACAGCGCGAAGGGCGGCGGCGCCAGCGCGTCGCTGGCGGTGGTAACAAGGGCAAGCCCAGGGTCGACAGGTGCGCCATAAGCTCTGGATGTACTGCGAGGACCGTCACTGCGCGCCTCGGCTCCCAGGACACACATCGACGAAGTGCCCAGCGTACATGCGACTTAGAAGACTCCGAGCTGGGGGCACTTGGATCATGGACACGAGTAACCTCACGAAGCCGACTTCGTGGCGCAATGGTCATTGCATGGGGCTTCCAATCAGAACGCCAGGGTTCGATTCCCACCAGGCGCATTCACTCACGCACACGCGAGTGATGTTTTGCTGCCAGAAAGGAATAGCTTCGAGCATCTCGAAGACATGAGACTTGTCGACGGAAGTCAACCACTTGAGCAACCCAAGTGAGCATCACGCTGTCACCACTGGTGTCACCAAAATCAGGTACTTGTTGGCCACCGTGTCGCCGCTGGTAATCGAAGTCGTTTCGGCGCCGTTGTAGCGTGTCGGGTTGACAACCCACGGGTCACCCGTTCGATGTCGCCGGTGGTTTCTTGTATTCATTCTTGCACTGACAAGTTGTGTCAGTTTTCGCCGCGGCTCACGCCGACGTTGCACGCGTCGGAGCGCGGCGTCGTTGTCGCCTCCTCGTGCGGGTCGTTCTCGTGGCCGTTCTCGATATCGTTCACGGTCTCCGCGGGGTGACCCGCGGAATTCTTCTTCTCAAGCTGCATGGTCTTGGACCACGTCCGGAACGTCGCGGAGAAGATTGGCGCGGGGCTCCCACGTATCATGCTCTGGGGGATAACCGATCCAACGTACCAAATAGCGGCGCGCGGTTGGAACCGCGCGAGGGACACGACTACGGACGTTACGTTTGTCGGTCGAGCTGTGGGGATCCTCGTGGTCAACGATACGCGCCACAATCCAGCGCGCATCACCCACCGAGTCAATTATTGGTGGTGGGCCTTCACGATGATACGGCGTACGCCCTGTACGTTCAGGGCGAGGTGGAGACTGTTTCGAACCGCTCGTTGGACACTCAGATTGGATCTGAGCGGGCGGAAGATCGTGCCTGGCAGACGCGTCAGGCTCGTGGGGCTGGCCGCCCGACGCATGCTCCGTCTGCTGGCTCGGGTCAGGAATCGTCGCAGGGAAGTACCGCTTCAGTCGCCCGACGTAAAAAATCGGGTGGAGTCTAAGTGACGACGGGATGTCCAGGGTGTAGGCGTCGCCTACAGACTTGGCTTCTAGAAAAGGACCGATGAAGCGTGGAGCAAGTTTGTTGGCGCCGAGGTTGGTTATTACAGAAGCTCGGATTCCCTCGGTCGATAGGAGAACGCGATCTCCTATCTTGAATACATTCACGTTCTTTCGACCGTGCTTATCAGCTTGTTCCTTTTGCTTGTTCACTGCATTCTGCATGCGTCGCGGACGAACCTTGAGATGGATTGCCTTTGCATGACGAATTCCGCAACTGCCGAGCGATCGGCAGGAAGCATCGAGGGTTTCGGTGTATAATTGGCCGTGGTAACTTCTTGCTCACGAATCTTGCTGCCTGGATCGATCAAGTTCTACGACGTCCATCTCGTTATCGGAGATGCAGTATGCCGAGGAGGCTCGATGGACTGCTTGGACGGAGAGAGAGTCAGGGCGTTCGCACTGGCTACACCCGAAGATAACCCGGAAGTCGAGTGCGCCGGCAGGCCTGTTGACACCGGTGAGGCTACCGGTGCGTGCTGAGACACCGGTTCACGTACCGGTGATGACCACGACACGGACACGTTGTCCGTAATGCTGACCGCAGCTTCAGCATCCATGTCGACCGAAAGAGGTTCCCCCACCAAGGGTGGATCCGCCAGCATCCGTGGGGTGACCCACGGCGAGAAGTGCCGGAACACGTGGGTGTCGAGCGTTGTTCACGAAGAACGGCGGCATACCCGTCGAGGGGTGCTCGGCGTTGTTGAGTGCGAACTCGGCTAGCGGTAGGAACGAGCTCCAGCTCGTGTACGAAGTTGCATAGCTGCGGAGAACGTCTTCAAGGACGCTGTTGACGCGTTCGGTTTGTCCATCCGTCTCCGGACGTGCCGCAGTCGACATTAGCAATTTGGCTCCCAAGAGCTCGAAGAGGCGTGACCAGAACGCGGATGTAAACCGCGGGTCGCGGTCGGACACGATGGACTCACGCAGACCGTGGTGACGAAAAATCACGTCGACGAAGTGGGCCGCGGACTCTTCAGCGGTGATTGAGGCTGCCACCTGAACGAGATGGACCATCTTGCTGAAACGATCGACGAACACAAGTACACCCGTGCGCCCGGCTGTATCGGGCGGAAGACCGAAGATGAAGTCCATCGAAATGGAGCGTCAGGCTTCCGTGGCGACCGGAAGAGGGCGCAATGGGGCCTGAGACGTCGAAGACGGTTTGACTCGCTGGCAAGTTTCCAATGTGCGGACCCACTTGCGTACCCACTTGTACATGTTCTAGTCGATATCGATCGATCTGATTTTGCGTGGGCTTTGACAGGGCACTTAGCGTGTCACTACTAGGAGCACGCAGGTGTTTCATGATGGCACCGTATATAGGGTCATCATCGTACGCTGTAGCAATCTCGTCGCCCAGCGGGAGCGTGGGCGTGGTCAACGTCAAGTTGATGCCTGACGACACGCAGACCGCACATTCGTCGTCGACCTCATCAGCCCGCTGATGTCCTAGCGCTTCACGGAGATCGTAGTCCGGACGCCGAGACAGCGCGTCGGCGAGAATGTTATTCTTGCCCGGCTTGTAGTGAACAACGAAGTTGTACTCGAAGAAGAAGGACAGCCGACGGGCCATCCGTTGCGACAAGTGAGGGATCTTCATCGCTGTCCGCAGCGATGCGTGATCAGTGTAAACCGCAAACGGCTGTTCACCGAGCAAGTACACTCTGAATTTGATCAGAGCGTACTGCATTGCCAGGAGCTCCTTGTCGTGGACTGGGTAATTCTTCTCGGCTGGCTTCAGTTGGCGCGACTGATAGCTGATAACGCGCTCGTGTTCGTCATCATCGAACTGCATCAGCGCACAGCCGATGGCAAAATCGCTCGCGTCGCAGACGACGTGGAATGGCTTTGAGTCATCAGCAAGCTTCAGGATCGGCGCAGACGCCAAGCTCTTCTTCACCGAGTCGAATGCAGCTTGGTGGTCCGATTTCCACTCCTAGATCACGTCTTTCTTCAGCAGCGAGGACAGCGGATGGATCAACCCAGCGTAATTCTTCGTGTACTTGTGCAAGTAATTGGCCATGCCAAGCCACTGACGCAACTCAGTGGGGCTTGTCGGCGTTGGCCAAGCACAGATAGACGATACCTTCTCGGGATCTGCGCGCACACCGTTCTTGCTCACGTAGCATCCCAACACCGGAATCTC
Source organism: Phytophthora infestans T30-4 (assembly GCF_000142945.1). Taxonomy (NCBI): domain Eukaryota; phylum Oomycota; class Peronosporomycetes; order Peronosporales; family Peronosporaceae; genus Phytophthora; species Phytophthora infestans. Next base: position 2,001,676 of record NW_003303752.1, read on the forward strand.
CGGTGCGCAGAAGACACATTTCTTCAGGTTTGCGTAGAGCTTGTTCTCTCGCATCACCTGGAAGACTTGTCTCAGGTGTTTCAGATGTACTTCCACGGCACTGAGGTTGCCCTCAGCTCGGCTGTGCACGAAGATGTCGTCGGAGTAGCTCGGCGCGAAGTCTCGAAGCGGGCGAAGCACATGGGAGACCATGCGATTGAAGGTGGCAGGCGCGTTCTTGAGACCCTGTGGCATCACGAGCCACTACCAGAGCATCCCGCTCGGTGTACTTACGGCGGTGAGAGGCACATCAGATGCTCTCATCAGGATCTGATAGAATCCATCGGTCAGGTCGATGGCGCTGTAGATGACGCTGCCAGCCATGGAGTCCAGTACCGTGTCCTTCCGAGGAATCGGAGTCTGCGCGGGGATGGTGGCATCATTCAACTTGTTGAATGCGTGAACAATACGCCATCCCCCTGTAGCTTTCTTCACACAGAACGTTGGACTGGAATGGGGAGAGGTACTCTCACGTACGTGACCCGCCTTTCGGCGGCCCTCGAAGAAGTCATCGATCGCTTTCACTTGATCACGAGGAAGTGGCCATTGTCTGGTGACGCAGTGCTTCGTACCTGGCGCGAGGTCGATCTCATGCTGAACCCCGCGATCCGCCGGTAGCTCGGCGGGGATCTCATCCGGAAAGACGTCGGCGTACTCACAGGCGGTGTCGTATACGGGATTCGCTGACCCCCCCAAAGCCTCCCAGGACTGCGTTTGGAATCGTTCCTCTCGAGCAGACTTAGGTTCAGCACCTAGCGGACGTGGGCGTTCACTATCCGTTGCGACCGCATTTGCTGACTCATCCACCGAGACTGCCTCGGTGACCAAGCATACTTGCTCGACGTCTCCAGCCTTGAGGTCCCGAACAAAGTTCTTTCAGGACAAGCCTGGAAGGCGTGTGATCGCCGCCGCTTCGCGCGGCGGACTCGCGATTGCGATGCTGCGCGACCGATTCGGGCCTCCTTCCACGTACTCCAGCGCGCTGACCGATTCCACCGGCGGGCTATCGCTGGTCGTGGAGTCTCGACGAGGTTTCAGGCGTCGTCTCTTCGACTTCTTCTTCGTCTTCCTCGAGCTTACGCTCGAGTCTGACGCACTGCTACTCGACGATGCATCACCCTCCTCTAGGCGCGGGAGACCGTACTCGACCGGGCCGGGAACACGCGGGAGCCCCTGCTCTACCGCCGTCTCGTTGTGTGGGAGCCCCTGCTCGACCACTGTCTCGTATTGTGGGAGTCCCTGCTCGACCATCATCTCGTGTAGTGGGAGCCCCTGCTCGACCACCGTCTTGTACTGTGGGAGCCTCTGCTCAACCACTTCATCATCTACCTCGCGGAACCGCGAGGGCTCGTCGTCCAACAACGTAGCACAAGCCATGCAGAGAGGGCCATCGCTCGCTCTGTGCACTGCCTGTGTCGTTGCTGTTTTGTCCACGACTTTGACGTGGGGCCAGTCTCTTGGCGCCACCAAGAGGTGTGTGAAGACCTCACTTACGTCGAATCCACGTCGTCGCTTGACTGATTGGGCCAGCCAGTCAATCTCTGGCTGATATCGCGCAAGCCAAGGGATGCCCAGGATGCAGTCAAACGCGTAGTTCATCTCGATCACCAAGAAGTCGTCCTTGCTACGGAAGCCGTCGAACGTGTACGACAAGGACACGTCACGCCGCGCAACGCGGCGAGTTTGACTTGGATCTCGCCCGGACCATTCCGGACGCGGACGTTCTTGGGTAGTACCGACAAACACGACGCGCGAAAGAAGTTGTTGGTCGCTCCTGAGTCAAGGAGCGCGCGCAGTGGTCGCCGGGCACCGGTGACGTGGAGGCTGACAATGATCAGTCTCGAGTCGCCCGGCGTAGTGGTGGCATTGGTGTGTGCTTGGAGCACGGGAGGGCTCGAAGGTTGGGCTGCTACCGGAGGGCCCGGTCCTTCGTTAAAGCCAGTAGGGCGCCCCGCACCTACTGGTCCTGGTCGTTTATTGAATGAGCGACCGAGGAGTGTTCCGCATCGACGTGAGAGACGACGGGAGCTGGCGCGCGGCACTCCGCCGCGCGGTGACCCTTCTTCCCACAGCGGAAGCAAATGAGGGAACGATTGCTTCGCCCAGCGCTGCCGCGGTAGGACCCGCGACGTTGATCGCTCGACGCGTTGATGGCGTTGATCTCCATGGGCTCGGGGGTAGACTCTCGGGCTTCCTCAGGTATGGCTGCGGCGTACGATGTAGCGACCATGTAATCCTCGCGAATCGCGAGTGCAAACGCCTCCTCGAGAGAGGAGAGCTCAGCTCTGGTGAGGCAGTAGCGGGTCATACCCTCGCGCATGCCGAACACAAATACGTGGACTTGCGAGGCCATGTCGATTGGCTTGGTCACGATGCATGACGCCAGATGTCGCGTCTTCTGGACTTAATCACGCATGGACATCTGCCCTTTCCGAAGAGCGAAGAACTCTGCGCGAACGCGAGACTCATCTTGCGAAGGCTCGAACGCGAGGCGCAAGTCGTTCTGGAGAGTTTCCAGAGTCGGGAAAGCCTCGGGGTCGACAACCAGCTTCCCGAGGGCCCATTCTTTGGCCTTCCCGGTTAACCGGGAGAGGAGGAAGTTCATCTTGGCGGATGACGCCTCGATGCGTCGCGAGGCGATAGCGATGTCGATCTCGCGGAACCACCGGTTTAGCGGGAGCCGGTTTTCACCGGCGCCAGAATACGTAGACGTCTCCATCTTGACGACGTCATTCTAAGATGGGCGCGAGGGAGTTGACACCCGCCGATTCGCATCGGCGAGCTCGCGCTCCATGAACTCTTGTGCTGCAAAACGTTGCTGGTCGGGCGTCGCTGAGCTCAGCAGCGATGCGACAACAGCGTCTCCGGACACCGCCACGAGGCGGTGAAGCGCTTCCCACTCCACGCGAGTGAGATGGGGAAATGCAGCACGCTCCAGGGTCGCCCCGGAGATCTGGACTTGGCTCATCGTAGACTTGGTCGTTGGAAGGACTACGAGGTGCTACCAGGTGTAACGGGGTAAGAGATACCGTCACTAGCTTACACAATAGTGTGGAGGAAGCTCGCAATGGTAAAACCAAGTCTTAGGCTTGTGTCAAATTCAATTCCGATTTATTTAGGACCAGGGCGGCTACCCCTGGCCTCGTGTGAACCACTCAAACACATGTCTATATCTGATTGGTCAATAAGTGAGTCTGGCGCCTCACTATCAACCAATCAGATGATGACACCTTGGCACACGCTACCCGTGTGCCACTTTACCTACTTATGTAATAACTAAAGAAATATCTACCTACTTATGTAATTGGAGTTGGGCCCATTACAAGCGACCAGTTTTGCCGGGCAAAAAACTGCTTTCTTTTTTTCTAGCACAATTCTTCCCTCGCTAGAACACCTCTGGTTGGTGTTCTGGAAAACTCCATCCTGGAACACGAGCGAGCAAAACATATACAGGAGCGTCGTAGCTATTAGCCAGTCAAATTGCTTCAATTTTTCGGCACTGAACATGCTCTCCCTCCTCTCCATTTTAAACCAGGGCCAAATATTAATAGCAGTAGCAGTACAAGTTGATTTTACAAGTATTAATGCTGCCCCAGCTGTATCTATTTTTTAATACTTCTTTTCTATAGAAAGCGAATAGAAACTGTAAACGTCAATGGCTCGTTCCAGAGACGATTCTCGGCGCAGTCGCTCTTGCTCACGAGAGCGCCGCCGCTCGCCCCGCTCCTCCCAAAGACGCAGCCGAAGTCGCAGTAGGTCTCAACTGCGCCGTCGTCGTAGTCGCAGCTTCAGTAGAAACTCCAACCTGTCGCGCTGTTCCCAGCACTCTCGGCGCAACCCGGATGGACTGTTCGCGCTTCAATCTCGCGACTCTGAGCGAGATTCCAGCCGCTCTCGCGTGTCTCTATTAGGTCTAGACAAACTAGCAGCCGAAAAGCGCCAAGAAGGTGGAATTCGCAGCTCGGAAAGCTCCAAGACAGCTTCAAACCGACCTCCGTTGGAGACTTCCAGTACCTCATCACTGTCGCGCTCAGAACGCGGTACAGGGCTCAACGCCAGTGAATGGGACGCTCCGGAACGTCTTCGGAGTGTAGAGAATCCTCGGGATCTTTCGGATCAGTCAGAGACGCCCAAAACAAGTGAGGGAAGCAGATATAGCAGATCCAGCAGCTCTAGAAGGGAACGAGACGACCGTCGCAGCAGAAGTAGCAGTGCCAGTACGTGGAGAGGACAGAGAGGCTCTCCACCGCCTACTAGAGACCCCTATAGACGCAGAGAGAAGCTGGAAGCCCCCAAAAAGCAGTACGACGACCAAGTGGAGGAGGAGTTCGACCGAGAGTTCTACTTAAATGACGATGCTGGGGGCATCGAGGCTCACGAGGGCCACGTGTTTCTTGGTAGTGAGGAGAAGTTCAAGGCTCTGGAGCAGCAGCTGGAGCAAACGCGAGCGAGAGGAGACAACAAACTCAAGGGCATGTCAGCCAGAGCCTCGGCTTTGTCAGCTGATCAAGAGGCGTGGGAGAAGAACCGACTGCTGACCAGCGGCGTCGTGGCGTCTGGACGAGTTGACACTGATTTCGACGACGAACTGGACTCGAGAGTGCAAATTATGGTCCACAGCACCAAACCCCCTTTTCTGGACGGACGGGTGGCGTTCACGACGCAAGTGGAGATGGTGGCGACTGTGAAAGACCCGACGTCGGACATGGCGGTGTGTGCGAGGAAAGGGAGCGAGTTGCTGCGTGAAGTGAGGGAGCAAAGAGAGCGCAACAAGATGAGGAAAAGGTTCTGGGAGGTCGGAGGGTCACGGATGGGCGACGCTATTGGCATCAAGAAAGACGCTGGCTCGGATGACGAGGAAGAGGAGAAACGAGAAGAAGAATCGGAGAATTACAAGCAGGACTCGCAGTTCTCCACCCATCTGAAGAAGCAAAAGGCGGTCAGTGTGTTCGCCAAGACGCGTACGCTGCGTCAGCAACGAGAGTTTCTGCCTATTTTCCAGTGTCGAGAGGAGTTGCTGCAGGTGATTCGAGAGAATCAGATCGTCGTGATTGTCGGAGAAACGGGGTCCGGGAAGACCACGCAACTGACTCAGTACTTGCACGAAGAAGGATACTCGGAGTTTGGCATGATCGGATGTACCCAACCACGTCGTGTGGCTGCCATGTCGGTGGCTCAGCGTGTCAGTGAAGAGATGGAGGTTACGCTCGGGGAAGAAGTGGGTTACGCTATTCGATTCGAGGACCTGACGTCGGACAAGACCATCATCAAGTACATGACGGAAGGAGTGTTGTTACGCGAGTCTCTGCGTGAGTCCGACCTTGACTCGTACTCGTGTGTGATCATGGACGAGGCCCACGAACGAGCGTTGAACACTGACGTGCTCTTCGGTATCTTACGTAAGGTGGTTCAACGTCGCAGCGACTTCAAACTGATCGTGACGTCTGCGACGTTAGATGCAGACAAGTTCGCCAACTTCTTTGGCGGTGTACCCATGTTCACGATCCCTGGTCGGACGTTCCATGTGGATACACGCTATGCCAAGTCTTCGAGCGAAGACTACGTCGATGCAGCAGTGAAGCAAGTGATGCAGATCCACTTATCGCACCCTCCAGGGGACGTCCTGGTGTTCATGACAGGCCAAGAAGACATTGAAGCGACGTGCTACGTGCTGGCAGATCGGATGGGGAAGCTGGACGGCGCGCCTCCACTTATGGTGCTGCCCATGTACTCCCAGCTTCCAGCTGATCTGCAGGCCAAGATCTTTGACGCTTCAGACATCCGCAAGTGTATCGTATCGACGAATATCGCCGAGACGTCGTTGACGGTGGACGGCATCAAGTACGTCATCGACACGGGATTCTGCAAGGTGAAAGTGTACAACCCCAAGATCGGCATGGACGCGCTGCAGGTGAGTCCCATCAGTCAGCAGAACGCCAATCAACGTGCCGGTCGAGCTGGTCGCACTGGTCCTGGTGTAGCTTATCGCCTGTACACTCAGCGACAGTTCGTCAACGAGCTCCTGGAAGCGCAGATTCCAGAGATCCAGCGAACGAATCTGGGCTACGTTGTGCTACTGCTCAAGTCTCTGGGCGTTTCTAACTTACTAGAGTTCGATTTCATGGATCCACCGCCACAAGACAACATCACCAACTCCATGTACCAGTTGTGGGTGTTGGGAGCGTTGGATAATACGGGCGAGCTGACTGAAATCGGCAAGAAGATGGTCGTGTTCCCTCTGGATCCGCCCCTAGCGAAGATGTTGCTGTTCAGTGAACAACTGGGGTGTACAACTGAGGTTCTCATCGTGGTGAGTATGCTGTCAGTCCCCAGTGTGTTCTTCCGTCCTAAAGATCGAGAGGAAGAGAGTGACGCTGCACGAGAGAAGTTCTTTGTCCCAGAAAGTGACCACCTTACCCTGCTGAATGTGTATCAACAATGGGAGTCCAACCGCCACTCCGCTCAATGGTGTTCTAATCACTTCATCCATGCCAAAGGCCTGCGAAAAGCGCGTGAGGTGCGGGAGCAGCTGGCCGATATTATGAAGCAGCAACGTGTGCGTCTCCGATCGTGTGAAGGACGTTGGGATGTGGTCCGGAAGGCCATTTGCTCGGCGTATTTCTACAATTCGGCGCAGATCAAGGGCATCGGCGAGTATGTCAACATGCTGACGGGTATGCCTTGTAATTTGCATCCTAGTGCTGCGTTGTTTGGCCTCGGATACACGCCAGACTTTGTCGTGTACCATGAACTTATCTACACCAGCAAAGAGTACATGCAGTGTGCTACAGCAGTGGAAGGAGAGTGGCTGGCAGAGCTCGGCCCCATGTTTTTCAGTGTGAAGGAGTCGTTCCAGTCACGATTACTCAAACGGATGAAGGAAAAGGAGGAAGCGGCAGAGATGGAGAGCGAAATGGAGGCGTCTCGACATGCCAAAGAGGAGGAAGCCAAAGAGGAATTAGAAAAGAAACTCGCGACAAATCGTCAAAACAAGAAGCAACGGATGACCGTGGCGGGTCCTGGACGCTCCGACCCGCCTGCCAGTTTTGCCAAGACAACGAGACGGCCACCTCGTCCTCGTCGCTTTGGGTTTTAGAGCTTAAAACTTCAAGCGAATTTCCAGAGTAAATGCGCTAGCGCAGTAGCGTTGGGTCTGCTTTGAGGGTCGAAGGAGCACATGCGCGTGACCAGATTCCATTGGCTGCCTGTGAACCCATTCGGTCTTGGCGGCATCTTCCTCTTCTGGACAACATTAGCCACCACCGCTGCGTCCTGCATAGTCTTCCCCCATGGGAAATCCCCACTGATCACTTCGATCATGCACATAGCAAACGAGTAAATATCCGACGCCAGAGTTGGTCCTGACCCTGCCAGGCATTCTGGAGCCTTCCACCGAAACGCGCCAAGTGCACCTCCAGAGTCCCCAGCCTTGGCAAAGACACTCAACCCAAAATCTGCTAGCTTGGCAGTTCCATCGCAAACGAGTATGTTATTCCCCTTGAGATCACCATGGACAATCCCTAGTTCGTGAAGATATTCCAGTCCTTTTGCTGCTTCCCAGATCGCTCTCCAAGTGGGGAATTGTATGCGGTCTTGACTGTAGCTGATCAACGTTCCTTCATCACAGACGAAGAACGGCTGACCTTCGGGACACGCGCCATAGAGTTTAATCAGGTTGTCGTGGTTCAGAGACGCCCAGAGGTTCACTTCGTGGAAAAACTGGCGGCGGTTCTCCCTATCCGCTTGATTCGTCAGCACTTGCTTCACTACCTCGTCCGTGTTGAACCATTTACCCAGATACACGGCACCAAAAGATCCGTCTGCGAGGTGCTGTCCCAGCTCGATCTGGTGCGGAGGAATGAACCATCTCGGGACGTGCGACGTGTCTCCAGTGTGGCTCATAGCCTCATACTGTAGCAGCGCCATTGCCGCTGTCTTGCTGTCTTCTACATGTACTCCATCCAAGAATGACTCGGGGTTGTCCATACACTTTTAAAGAGCCTCCTGTTGCCATTGCAGTGTTTGCTTCCAGCTGGGCTGCCAATGATGGATAGATTCGTTGCTCTGGAGATATTCGGTGCTGAGAATGAGGCGGTCGACGTCGTGGTGGAGCCCGTAATTGCGGTTAGCAATAGTGTTTGCAGCACAAAGCGTGGCGACGGAGCTGTAGTCGCCTGGCGATCGCGCATCAAGACGAAGGAAAAGCGCCACAAGATCGACCCAAAGTCCTCCACTAATGTCAACGGCAGTGCGTTACTTACAGCAACAAGTTGGTCGTACACATCGACCAATCGCCTGTACACGGGGCGATTTATAGCGGCGAAGTCGTCCAGTTGATCGCACAATTCGCCGGCATCTTGAAGGACGTCGCTGATAGTAAGACCGGAATCTGGCAGAATGTATGCATCGACATTGTCGACTGCTGCTTGTCGACAAGACCCAAAATCTTCCTCGTCGCTCCACGTGTCCTGACCAGATTGACTAAGAATGGATCCGAGACTGTGTGCGACTTCAATCATGCTAGTTCTCTCAGTGGGATCGTCCTCACACATTCCTAGCAGCAGATTTCATTGCTCTTCGTTGAAGAAGCTTGGTCGAGACTCTGGAAGTCGCTGGGTTCGCTTAAACTCCTCAAGTTCTGAGTCGTCTCGGCTGAAAAAGTCCACGAGAAACTCAAACATGATGCCGCCAAAGGCCCACACGTCTGCTTCGACGGATAATTTTCCTTCAATCCGCGTCAAGCCAAGACCAGACAGCATCCCCTTAAAGTCGTACAGCGACTGGAGATTGTCGAAACTCAATTTCTCATGAACGAGACCACGCTCATGCACGTATTTCAAGCCAAGAGAGCAGCCATACATGTAGAACCAGGGGCCAATATTTGGGTAGCGTGACACTGTCAGCTCATGTATCACGTACGGGCTACCAACATGGCACGCTCCATAAAACTTTCGAACATGAGGATGGTGGAGTGGAGCCCACGTACGCACGTGCCTCAAGCAAGACTCTTCTCCTGCAATGAAAGTTTTATCCGAACGAGACCAACCGCGCTTATCTGTCGCAAACCAGTCCGGAATCACGCCCACCACGATGTTCGAGCTAAGAACCAACGCATCAAACACTTGAGCGATCAGATCCAGCTCCAGTGGCGACAAGACGTCCCCGAACTCCTCGACCCCGTGCTTCATCAGCGTCAGCAGCTCCAGTTGCTGCTCAGTGTCGCCCATTTCACTCTCAAACTGGCTTCTGTTGTTGAATAAACGCCTGTACATTTCCACTCGCTGCTTGCGCTCCCGCTGCAGCTCCATCTTCCACTCATTCTCAAAGTCCGTATCGACAATCCCCAGGACATCCAGCATCGTCTCGATTCCTCGTTCCAGCTCTTGAATCACCTTCCCAGTGCTCGCCAACTTGGCCAGCAAACGACTTTCTAGCTCGTAACCTGCCAGGCGCTCGTGGATATCACGACCCCATTCAGCAATGACTTCGTCGTCCTTAAAGCGGCGACTGGCGGTCCGCAGCTGCGTCACCAGGAAGTCTCCGATCCGGTCGGAGGTTTGCAACACATGGTCGTGACGCGAGTGCCAGCGACTGGAATTGTCGACTTTAGAGTCGACTAGGTTGGCCCATGAACGCCACGGGTCGGTCATTATTATCGACGATGGCTTGAAGCTGATTTACGCAGATGGCTACAGTGTGTCACGAAAGAATGTGGCCCACCCCAAGCACGTCAGACGACTTGTTCAGCCAATCACATCGCGCCGTCGCTGAATGCGAATAGTTGTGAGGAAAAACTGCAACTTCATTCATTCAGCATTTTGCCAGCTTCGGGTGCAAGGTGACAGATAGAGCAAGCAGCCAGTCAAATGACGCACATTATCGCGTACAAAGCCAACGTGGTGCACTCTGTAGCTCTCGGAGAGCTGCAAGTTCTTCAGCCTGGACTCGTAGGCGTCAATGAGCACGGAAAGATCGTGTTCGTGCTGGACTTGAGCCAGTCGCCACTCGTCACGCGCCACTTCGACGAGCTCGTGGACTTGGGCGAGCAGCTGCTGCTTCCTGGCTTCATTGACGGCCATGCACATGCTCCTCAGTACTCGTTTATCGGAGTGGGGATGCACCTGCCGCTGCTACAGTGGCTAGAGACATACACGTTCCCATACGAATCCAAGTTCCAGAATCTGGACTACGCTAGAGCTGTGTACGAGAAGGCAGTGCAACGCCATCTCAGTAGCGGCACAACTACATGTTCGTACTTCGCTACAGTGCATCTGGAAGCGTGTAAAGTGCTGGCCGATGTATTAGAGCAAGCTGGACAACGTGGATACGTGGGGAAAGTCAACATGGACCGGAATGGGTCCTCTGGGCTACAGGAAGAGACCCAAACGTCCATTGATGACACGAGAGAGTTTGTGCTATACGTGCAGAGTAAAAGAAACGAGCTAGTAACTCCTGTTATCACGCCGAGGTTCGTTCCGAGCTGCACATCGAAGCTTATGAAAGCTTTGGCCGAGATATCGAGGGAGCACCAACCCAAGTTGCCCGTGCAGTCACACCTGGGGGAGAACCGAGACGAGATCAGCTGGGTCAAGAGTCTCCATCCAGAGAGCGAGACGTACACAGGAGTGTATGACGACCATGGACTCCTGCACGATCGCTCGTATATGGCACATTGTATCTGGTGCAGCAAAAGTGAACGAGAGTTGCTACGTGAGAAGAAGACGGCCGTGATCCACTGTCCTAATTCCAATTTCTCCCTCTCCAGTGGCGTCCTAAATGTGCGTCGATTATTGCAAGAAGGAATCAAAGTCGGACTGGGCACGGACGTGTCTGGAGGATACTCTCCGTCCATGTTGGACGCCATTCGCCAAGCTGTCATCGCGTCCAAGCTCGTCTCGATCGGCAATGGCAGCTCCGGCGACGAAGACACTGGTGAGTCTCAACACGAGCCGCTCTCATTTGCCGAAGCTTTTCATCTTGCTACCGTCGGCAGCGCAGAGGCTCTGGGCCTCGGTGATAGAGTAGGCAACTTTATGGTCGACAAGGACTTCGACGCGCTTGTCGTTGACCCATACGCCCCCAACAGCCCCATCGACGAGGCCCATGACCCAGTTGAAGCTGCCGATGTGCTTCACACATTCCAGAAGTTTCTATTCCTCGGTGACGACCGCAACATCGTCTCCATCTTTGTTGGTGGAAGGCAAGTCAAGAATGCAGCGCCTAAACTCAAGTCCACTGATGTAACCAGCTCCCCACTAACTCCTGGCAGTGTACACCCCAGTATCCAGCCTCTTTCCTTGGCGACTGGTTAGTAGACCACAATATACATGCCAAAAATTCAACGTACACATGTCAAACCGGGCTAACATACTTTATTATCCCGCATACCTCATCCCCTCCATCTCAAGAGGATCGGAGGATGCCTCATTAGCGTCCCAAGTGACTCCAATTAAGCTGATGCGGGTCTTGGCTGGTCAAATACCCTCAAATAGCCTCCAGGAGGCGTCTAAGTTGAGGAAGAAATCTACTCGAGCTTGCCGAGGATGTCCTCGTCGCGGAACAGGAATAGCTCCTTGTCGCCAAGCTTGACGGAGCTGCCACCGTACTCAGGCAGCAGAACCTTGTCGCCCACAGCGCTCTGAGCCGGGATGAGCGTTCCATCGGGTGCGCGGGCACCTGGGCCCACGGCAACGACCTCACCCTCGTTCTGCTGCTTGTTCTCGGCGTCCGGCAGGTAGATGCCACTGGCCGTCTTGGCCGCCGCCTCGAAGCGCTTGACCAGCACGCGGTTACCGAAGGGAATCAACTTGCGGAGGGAGCTCTGTAGCATTCACAGTAAAGAGATCGTAGTAATATACTGAATGTCAGTAAGGGCTTGTGACATGGGTTATAATAAATATACGAGAGAAGAAGACTGCATTCAGCAGAAGACGAAACCGCACCATAGTATCGATGTGTGGAATTGCGGGCGAAATGCGAATTGATCGCCGCCACTGAAGGATCGATGTGCGGTCGCTGTTGAGGCAACCTTCAGACGACATATATCATTCATAATCTGGCTTTGAGTAATTTCAATGATTATAAAAAACTGGAGCTGTAAATACTGGAGCTAATTTTGTAGATACTGGAAGATAGACCACCTTCGCGCGACCTACATCGTCTCAATCGATTGTTCCAGAACGGCCCGCGGTCAGCTTCAATGTCAAAAGCTCAGCACCTCTGACGTTCCCATCACTAAGACCCAGAAAAGCATGCTGGAGCTGGAGCGAATTGGGGTGCTGCTGCCTTAAAAACACCTCAAATCATCAAGCCACCTCTATTTTGGCAAGCTTCGTGTGGACCAGCTAGGAGTCTAACAGGAAGATTTTTAAACAGGTTACTCGCAAATCTGGTATTTTTTGGTCACGCCTAAATTTACGTGGGCTAGAGTGAAAATTGGGACCAAAGATTGACCCTGCACAAAATCACATTATTTAATACCTCAAATATTTTATATGAAAAGAGAAATCATTATATTATTTATAAGAGGTTTCGCAAGACGCCAGCAAGTATCGATGTTTCTGGCAATTCAGATAAACACAACAGGAACTTTCCAGCGTCGTAGCTTTGATGCTCAGTGTGGGGCACCCTCGATATTTGTGAAGGCTCACATACAGTAAAATTAAGTTTAAAAGCGTCTACATGCTTCGTAGCTGTGAATGCATCAACACAGAAATGGAACAAAAATCTCCGATCGAAGATCCCATTCTCACATAGATTTCACCACTGCCATGGAAGCCCTACCGTCGATAGTATCGATCCGTTTCCGAGGCTCTTTGTCAACATTAAGAAATATTTACAGGTGATAGGCTCCACACACTTTTCGGCTCTGGTGCGCTGTTTTGGTACAGCAATCGCGAGATATTGAGTTGCGCGCATTGTCTTCATATAGGTCGTTCAGAGTCTGAATGCCAGGCATACTGCAGTATTGTAGGCATATTCCATGAATAATACTCATTATATACTAACAAGTCTTAGGCGAAGAGTTGTTTTGGTTTAAAAAAGGACAAACAATAAGAAAGATGGGTTTCAATAACTTCTCATAACACTCCACTCACTCACGCTACCTTAAAAAAAGGAAAAGGCGACAGCGGGCGCTCATCAATGAGGGAGACCGAGTCCAAGAAAGGACCCAGTGCTGCAGCCACCGACATCCCGAGTCAATGAATGAAGTAAACTACAACCATCAAGGGTTAGCTGCCGACAAAATGTTATTTCTGATTTTTTCGTTTTTTGTGCCATTGTGTGCACAGCACGAAACCGCAAAAATCGGTTAAGACGTCAGCTTTACCGTAATATTTGGTTTCAAGTTCCTGGTCGAGGCGGCGAAAGCTTTTGGATCTTCAAATTTTTCCAAGATATCAGCTCAAACGGCCACATTACTGGTAACAACGGCTCGAAACGAAGGAAATAGCAGACAATCGATTGGTGAAACGAGCCAGAAGAAATGAAATGGCTAAATCTGCATTTTGAACAACCAAAGCGATACTTAGAGCTGGACAAATGGTTATACATGTACAGTATTGCATACAACAGCTGGACGCACGACTCAAGCGATGGATGCTACATGTACAGTATCACTTGGACACCATTCATCGCTCCCACCACCTGCAAATATCCCTGGAAGAGAACCGCGTGGGGATGTCCCCTCCTTTCGGATTTGTTTAAAGTGTTGCTGTTTCTACAAGTGAACTATTAGGTGGTATTCACTCCTGGAGTGATATTACACGAGTGTATAACTTAAGACTACTGATGCACTTGAGAAGCCTGGCTAGAAGAGAAGTTTTCGGGGAGTGACAGGTTCGTATTTGAAGCGGGTGAAACCACAATCTGCTGTCCCGACAAGAATACCGTAGAAATTACGATGACTCACTATATGACCACACGAATAGACTGAAATAGCAGCGGTAGTACTCGTTCTCCTCCTCCTGTACATCCCCAAAATATCATTGCACCTCTCATTATCATCGGTGTGAGAACGTGTGAGCTAGTCGATTATGTTGGCGCAGAAGCTCAAGTCGAAGACTCAGTCAACAGGAACGATTATCCGCATTCTCCCTCAACAGTCAAACAGAAATCAGCACATCGCAGGTCCGAGAGATGCAATAGCTACGAGACCAGACAGCTTCTTGGAAGCCTACGGGCCAATCGGTATCTTGCTCTTCCTCGCTGCTGGCGTCTCGGTGTGCTGGACTGTGTGGCTGATCGTGCTAAACGTCCGACCGAAAGAGACTGCAAATTATCTCATGGACACCAGAGACTTCGACGATGGTCACTTTTGGCTTATTATTGACCCCGAAGCTGAGATCACAACGTTGAACGCTGTTACTCTCGCTGCTCTCGCTGCCAGCTACGTCCATGTGTTGTTGAAGATGACTGCGCTGAGAAACTCCAACTTTCGGATCGTTCCGGACGGACCTGGATGGGATATTGTCACCCCATCATTGGTCACCAGAGCACCTTGGCTTTGTAAATGTCTCCAGCAAGCTGCAGAATTTTGGATCGAACTGACTGGGTACCATGGACACTATCGTAAATTCTGGGTACGTTCTTAGGAGAATGTAGCTATCGACAAACATACAAAGTTGCTTACCACGTCGGAATCCTCTGCACCAGAACGTGCTCTTCAAAGGCAGCGATACTATCGTTGAAGCTATCCAGCTGCACCATTTGCTCGAAGCTGGCCTTGCCACATCACTGACATACGGCTACACATCGCTGATTGCATCTAGCTGCCTATCACAGGCCTATTTCATCCTTTTTCCAGTCGCGCACACAGCTTTTTCGGAGGTTTTAGTTGACACCCTGTACGTCCTCCTTCGTTCAAACATGTTATTGGGTTCAACTTCTAACATTTGCTGCAGGTTCGACATGTTCTTTGCAGTGGTTTGTCCGATCATTTTGGTGCTACACTCGTACACGACGTTTGATCTCGATCGTGCACTTGCCCGACTTTACCTAAAAGTTTATTTTCCGGGGAGTTTCCAACGACAAGCCAGGATGCAGTCGGATGCAGTGGCCACGA
The DNA here is from genome assembly GCF_000142945.1 of Phytophthora infestans T30-4. Taxonomy (NCBI): domain Eukaryota; phylum Oomycota; class Peronosporomycetes; order Peronosporales; family Peronosporaceae; genus Phytophthora; species Phytophthora infestans. The sequence continues at coordinate 2,016,779 of NW_003303752.1, forward strand.
CGCTTTTCCGCTTTGCTTTTGACTCGCTTCGAACTCTAACGTGGTCAGATCTGGCGATTCGAGTCACCATGAATATCTCGTTCAGCTACCGACTGACGCGTCTCGTCGAAGTGATTCGTCAACGGCGTAAACGTCAGCGAACTTCGAGCGCCAAGCTGGCCAAACTACGAACGCAACGTCGAGTGCCTTGTTGGGTCGGAGCTCTGTTTGTGGGAGCTAGCATCTTTGTGCTGGTGTACACGAATAAGTGTATCCTCGAGTCACGCAAAGCGTGTGCAGCGTACCCTCAGTGCGTAGCGTTTGCCTATCGCTGGGACCGCCAAGATGTCTGTCCCTGTCTTGCTCTCGTGGATGTGGATAGAGCACCAAAGACCTACGAAGAGTGGACGCACCCCCAAGATGTGACAGCGACAGTCAGAGACCTTGCACTGTCCGGAGACTTGCAGGTGCTGCAGATTACGAACCGCCAAATGAAGATTTGGCCGGATGAACTTCAGCGGTGTACCGATCTGGAATATCTGTACGTAAGATTTGACTTTTTCGCTCCAAAGGGCAAAACTATGAGCACTAATTACCGCTGTATGTTCTCTACCAGATCGATTTATTTCACGGGGGTGGAGGTTATTCCGGACTGGTTCAGCGTTTTTCACAAGCTCGAGTTCTTGTAAGCTGTGATGTTGTTTGTGTTACCCTGAACATGAAGTAGACTAACTCAACCTTTTGGTAGGGATCTCCAGGGAAAGTTTGGGGAGACGAATATTGTGAGCATGCCTTCGAACGCGTTCTCGAACATGGGATCATTGACATTTATGCACTTGGGATATCTCCAACTACTCCGACAATTGCCAAGTTTTCAAGGTCTCTACAATCTCAAGAGCATGTCCATCGCTCTGCTGTATTCTCTGACGTCGCTACCAGACCTGGAGCCTCTCGCAAAGCTTCAACGACTCGAACTCGTGGCGTTAAATTCCCTTGGCGGACTTCCTAAGGTCGCGTCGAACCACCAGTTGATGCACTTGGTGATTTGGCAGGCACAACTGTGTTGCAATGGATTTCTCGGCAATTGCGACGTGTCTCATCCAGTTTGTGCAGGTTTGCCATCCAGTGGGTGCATCGCTATGGCTGACGTCGAGAGCCAAGTTTTCTTCGCTTCTCAGCCAGCTCTGTGCGATAAGAATGCGCCCTTTATTCCTAACGCATTGCCACCACTAAAAGCGCAGATAGACGTGTGTGGAGGCGTTCTCTATCGACAGTGTCGCGATCCGTTGTTCGAGTCTGAACCCGTGGGAATTTGTGTGAATCTATACTTCCAAGTGATTGCGTGTAACTCAATCGACTTGTCCGCGATTTATGGTAGACAACAGGAGATTTTACATGGACTTGGACTTCCCTGTGACCCGAAAGAGGAAGCTTGGCTTGGTTGCGTCTAAGGCACAAAATGTCTGTAGTGTAAATTTTACCATTTAATGGTAAATGCATTTTATGCTACATGTATATGCAGCGATAGTATCAATGTTATTTTCAGATGATGCGCAACTTGAGTATTTGCTTTTAAATAAAGGAGCATCCATTGATAATAAATCCGTAATTATTAATAGTTCATATTTTATCTAGAAAAGCGTTGTTCCAAAGGTCGCTATTTTGCTAAAAAATAATATTCTGTTTTTATGGTATTAAAAGTCTGCCCTTTTATTTGATTACCCATTTATTTTGCGCAGTCAGGCCAAGTTCACTATTGTTTTGGCCATGATTCAAAAAAATTTTTATGAGGAGCGTGAAATTTATGCTGAATGTGTTTGTGATATGGCGCGACATGTACAACCATATTCACAGTAGGGTGTGACAATTGAAGAAGGAGTGCGCTTTGGCTTTGTCGGATTTTTTTCAACTATTGTATTGCATGGCCAAACTACCCTTTGTAATGCGAGATTTTGCTGAAGTCATGGAAGCATGGAAACATGAATGTTTTTGGACTTAGAAACTGTGTCTACTCAGCTAGCATCATTTTGCCTTTGTTTTCGTCGCTGAACTCCATGATGATACGCTGGATATCCCATCGACGGCGTAGCAATCCATTGGCCGTGTAATTGCTGCCTGCTCCCTTCCAGAACCGGCGCCAGAAGTACAAACAGATAAATACCCCGGAGATAATACCGTCTTTCTGGATGGGGCTATACACGGCCGTGATGCTAAAAGCCTTCGAAAGACTTATCTTCACCATCTCATCTGCCAGCTCTGCAAGCAAGTTGTGGTTAACGCGCTTGTCCATGCCAGCGTATATCCATCCACCACGAGGCAGGTCCAGTGAGTTCTGTTAATATTCAGCGGCAAAAACTTTCGTCCCAAACTGGCTGCGGAGATCAAGCTCAGTGTCGTGGGTGGAATACGTATTCCTTTCTGGGGGTCTTTGGCACCGGCGTTTTCAAGGGCGGCAGCAAAATAGTTGTGTTGTTGCTGTAGAGGCCTTCTACCATCTTTCCGTACACGGTAACCATATTTTTGTTATACCAACAGTCCTGCGTACGCTTCCAATCATTCGCTAACTGGAATTGCTCAACAGCCTTCTTCATGTGCCAATCTGCGTTTCTCTCAAGTACAGAATGCTGAACAGCCTGGCCGTGGCCAAGCTGATCCATCACCATCAGTGTCCACAGTTGATAGTTGTATATGAACGCCATGACAAAACACAACGAAGCCGTATACTCGTAAGATTGAAATCACACAAAATCATGGTCAAAACATGACGAAACATGGCATAGTTTCAGACGCTCCTGTTCGTCTTGTGAGTGCAGTCTACGAGCAGTATCTCTGGAGAACGCTTGTACAGCTTACGCATATGCTGCGAGCTAATAGTCACAACGGCGTTATGCCCATCAGTATAGCCGACACGGTTCCTGCAGACTCGAGCTCGAAACAAACCAAAAGTTCTGCCACGAGGTCTTCATCGCTTAGACTACCACCTAAGCAGTAGAATAGTGAGTAAACGCTCAAATCCAAATAGGAGGTCTGTCGTATCGGACGTTTTGATTCAAGCAATGAGGTTGTGCACATACTTTAATTGGACGTAATGAGGCGTTCGTTCACGAATGTAAATGTAGATTCTGCTCGCCTTGCTGCCGCTTGCCACCATTAGCTCCACGTCGCTCGCTATTGAAGAATGTTGAGGTACTCGTCGCACTGAGGGGTACATCCTGTACACTTCCTCTGACAGAGTATGGTTGTGTCCGTAGAAGGATTGATTGATTTCGATACGCCACTCTCCATCAGTGAGCTGAACGTATTGGGCTCGAAATCGCATTGGGCACCCTACACTCTTCAAGGTTCGTCGAGGTCTGATGCCTTTAGAACGGACGCGGTCTTTCCAGCCGTGTGTACAAATGGACACACGCTGGTCCGGGTCCAGATCTTCTGGGACAAGCGGTAACTCAGCCTTCGGTTTGCCAATGTGTATCGACATCTTCGTTATCTTTAGGTTTTGCAGCCGCACATTTTGTGTCTCCGAAATTACCAGCACGGAATGAGTATCCTGTTGGTATTGCGTCAATCATTTCTCCAGATGCTTCCAGCTTTTGTAGTACTTTCGTAGCGGAGGAGCGTAGTACAATTTATCATCACACTCGACGTGGTCCCGCTTGCGACTTCCACTCGAGCCAGCATCACTACACTTCTCGACCCCACTATAATTTGCAGTCGGTTCACAGGCAGCCTGGATTTCCGATTCCAAATTCACATTACTATGAGCCAGTTGGGTGCTAGTTTCCACCTCTTCTGTATTTTGGGCAAGTGGGATGCCCTCAAGCCCAGTTGCGCTCACAACAGAACTACCAGTATACGGAAGCCGATCGTTTCCACTAGAATCTCCGTCATGTAATGGGCCCAACTCCAATTACATAAGTAGGTAGATATTTCTTTAGTTATTACATAAGTAGGTAAAGTGGCACACGGGTAGCGTGTGCCAAGGTGTCATCATCTGATTGGTTGATAGTGAGGAGCCAGACTCACTTATTGACCAATCAGATATAGACATGTGTTTGAGTGGTTCACACGAGGCCAGGTATAGCCGCCCTGGTCCTAAATAAATCAGAGTTGAATTTGACACAAACCTAAGACTTGGTTTTATTATTGCGAGCTTCCTCCGCACTATAGTGTAAGCTAGTAACGGTATATCTTACTCCGTTACACCTGGTAGCACTTTGTAGTCCTTCCAACGACCAAGTCTACGATGAGCCAAGTCCAGATCTCCGGGGCGACCCTGGAGCATGCTGCATTCCCCCATCTCACTCGCGTGGAGTGGGAAGCGCTTCACCGCCTCGTGGCGGTGTCCGGAGACGCTGTCGTCGCATCGCTGCTGAGCTCAGCGACGCCCGACTAGCAACGCATTGCAGCACAAGAGTTCATGGAACGCGAGCTCGCCGATGCGAATCGGCGGGTGTCAACTCCCTCGCGTCCATCCCAGAATGACGTCGTCAAGATGGAGACCTCTACGTATTCTGGCGCCGGTGAAAACCGGCTTCCGCTAAACCGGTGGCTCCGCGAGATCGACATCGCTATCGCCTCGCGACGCATCGAGGCGTCATCGGCCAAGATGAACTTCCTCCTCTCCCGGTTAACCGGGAAGGCCAAAGAATGGGCCCTCGGGAAGCTGGTTGTCGACCCCGAGGCTTTCCCGACTCTGGAAACTCTCCAGAGCGACTTGCGCCTCGCGTTCGAGCCCCCGCAAGATGAGTCTCGCGTTCGCGCAGAGTTCTTCGCTCTGCGGCAAGGGCAGATGTCCATGCGTGATTACGTCCAGAAGACGCGACATCTGGCGTCATGCATCGTGACCAAGCCAATCGACATGGCCTCGCAAGTCCACGTATTTGTGTTCGGCATGCGCGAGGGTATGACCCGATACTGCCTCACCAGAGCTGAGCCCTCCTCTCTCGAGGAGGCGTTTGCACTCGCGATTCGCGAGGATTACATGGTCGCTGCATCGTACGCCGCAGCCATACCTGCGGAAGCCCGAGAGTCTACCCCCGAGCCCATGGAGATCGACGCCATCAACGCGTCGAGCAATCGACGCCGCGGGTCCTACCGCGGCAGCGCTGGGCGAAGCAATCGCTCCCTCATTTGCTTCCGCTGTGGGAAGAAGGGTCATCGCGCGGCGGAGTGCCGCGCGCCAGCTCCCGTCGTCTCTCACGTCGATGCGGAGCACTCCTCGGTCGCTCATTAAAAAAACGACCAGGACCAGTAGGTGCGGGGCGCCCTACTGGCTTTAACGAAGGACCGGGCCCTCCGGTGGCAGCCCAACCTTCGAGCCCTCCCGTGCTCCAAGCACACACCAATGCCACCACTACGCCGGGCGACTCGAGACTGATCATTGTCAGCCTCCACGTCACCTGTGCCCGGCGACCACTGCGCGCGCTCCATGACTCAGGAGCGACCAACAACTTCTTTCGCGCGTCGTGTTTGTCGGTACTACCCAAGAACGTCCGCGTCCGGAATGATCCGGGCGAGATCCAAGTCAAACTCGCCGCGTTGCGCGGCGACGTGTCCTTGTCGTACACGCTCGACGGCATCCGTAGCAAGGACGACTTCTTGGTGATCGAGATGAACTACGCGTTTGACTGCATCCTGGGCATCCCTTGGCTTGCGCGATATCAGCCAGAGATTGACTGGCTGGCCCAATCAGTCAAGCGTCGACGTGGATTCGACGTGAGCGAGGTCTTCACACACCTCTTGGTGGCGCCAAGAGACTGGCCCCACGTCACAGTCGTCGACAAAACAGCAACGACACAAGCAGTGCACAGAGCGAGCGATGGCCCTCTCTGCATGGCTTGTGCTACGTTGTTGGACGAAGAGCCCTCGCGGTTTCGCGAGGTAGATGATGAGGTGGTTGAGCAGCGGCTCCCACAGTACAAGACGGTGGTCGAGCAGGGGCTCCCACAACACGAGATGATGGTCGAACAGGGGCTCCCACAACACGAGACAGTGGTCGAGCAGGGGCTCCCACACAACGCGACGGCGGTAGAGCAGAGGTTCCCGCCGAACGATTCGGCGGTCGAGCAGATTGGGCTCCCGTCAAACGATGCCGCGGTTGAGCAGGGGCTCCCGCGTGTTCCCGGCCCGGTCGAGTACGGTCTCCCGCGCCTAGAGGAGGGTGATGCATCGTCGAGTAGCAGTGCGTCAGACTCGAGCGTAAGCTCGAGGAAGTCGAAGAAGAAGTCGAAGCGCCGACGCCTGAAACCTCGTCGAGACTACACGACCAGCGATAGCCCGCCGATGGAATCGGTCAGCGCGCTGGAGTACGTGGAAGGAGGCCCGAATCGGTCGCGCAGCATCGCAATCGCGAGCCCGCCGCGCGAAGCGGCGGCGACCACACGCCTTCCAGGCTTGTCCTGGAAGAACTTTCTTCGGGACCTCAAGGCTGGAGACGTCGAGCAAGTATGCTTGGTCACCGAGGCAGTCTCGGTGGATGAGGCAGCAAATGCGGTCGCAACGGACAGTGAACGTTCACGTCCGCTAGGTGCTGAACCTAAGTCTGCTCGAGAGGAACGATTCCAAACGCAGTCTTGGGAGGCCTTGCGGGAGTCAGGGAATCCCGTATACGACGCCGCCTGCGAGTACGCCGACGTCTTCCCGGATGAGATCCCCGCCGAGCTACCGGCGGATCGTGGGGTTCAGCATGAGATCGACCTCGCGCCAGGTACGAAGTACTGCGTTACCAGACAATGGCCACTTCCGCGTGATCAAGTGAAAGCGATCGATGACTTCTTCGTGGTGTAGTGATTTCTCCGTAGTTGCGGATTATCACCCGTCGACAAAGACGTGGCACCGCCCAAGTTGTTCAAGCGACGAACCCTCGGTCAGGTGATGTACGGAGACGCCAAGGTGCAAGGGACGCGACGGCGTCACCTCCGAACGTTCAACGAGTATTGGATACGGGCATATGTCACTGAATTCAGGCTGTCCTTATTATTAATAATGGACTGGCCGGATTCGCATTCAGCGGACCATCTACAGTACGAACCCTCGGTGGCGGTTGGAATGAGTTCGCGGAAGACTCAGCGACCCTTGGAAGGCACGTTCACCGTCTAAGACAGGGCGCGAACCGTTAAAGATGCTCATGCGACGGTGCAGACGACGCTTGGCATGCAAGAAGATCCATAACGGATCATTGTTCACTTGATATTTGTATACTTGATTAGGACTTCTTATTAGGAATAGACCCGAAAGGGTAGCTTAAATACAGAACAGAATTTCCACTCAAGCACACAGAGCGACGTCCGGCTTCAAGGTAAGCGTCAGGTCAAGCTTGTTTGAGTGTGTTATGCCTGTCGGTGAGCTCGAAGCTCTGTAGCGAGGGTTCATCCGGCAAGGCCAAGAGACTGTGTATTTTGGCCGATTACTATCGGGAGTTTTTTACGTGACGGCTTATTGTTGCCTATTTGCACGACTGGGAGTGCTTGTATTGCATCCCTTTTATTCTTCCTACCGAGTGTTGAACACTCAGTGATCTCGTAAAAGGCTTACCCGTGCCTGGTACCATTCTGCTGTTGGGAACACGAGGATTCATAACACCTACTAGCTTTGCTCGCGTGATCTTATTTTTACTGGTTGGCCTATATAAGTATGTCCAGTTTGTCCCGGTGCAAGGGCAGAACTGGGGTCTTCAGGTCCGCCCGAACGATCGTTTACTATCCTAGTAGACGTATTGTTGTGGGAACATCCTAACTACATTTGTAGCTAGAGTTCACGTGGTATTTCCAACACCACAACTGGTGCCGCGACCCGGGAACAGTTTGTGACCATTGTGAGCTGTTTGTATGGCCTTCCAGGTTACGAAATACCAAGAGAAGAAGAACAAGAAAACGAAAACAAGAAACATGGCGAAAGGACAACCGACGGTACCAGTTACACCTGCCAAGTCTGGCGGGGCTCGCAACGACAGTTCAAGCCCGGCTGCGTGCTTTGCAGCCGCCACCGAGCTTTCAGTGAGCTTCGACGAAGAAGCTGGCATCGGTCCTGGCGCCCACGATTATGAAGATTGCGAAGACAAGACGCCGGCTCCAGAGCCAGGCGCAGCGACGCCGGAAACGGCCACGCTATCATCGGGGCTGAGCGGGGCAACCAGGTCCCTTTCGAGGAACCTCGCCGACGAGCTCGATGATGTTGCGGGACCGGAACCCGCCTACGGAGATTATGACGATGGGACCGAGGGTTCTAAACCTTCGGTGGCGAGTGCAAAGCATTCAGCACCGCTGAAGGCACCTCGCCCACCTATCAACGGTGATACACCAGCCGCCAAGCGCGTTTTCGACCGCGTACAAGCGCTGATGCAGAATGATGAGTGGATGCGGCTGTTCAAGCCCATCCCCAAGAAAAAAGCCGACTGGCCTGCGCTTGCGCAGGAACTTCAATACCCAGTCAACTCGGTTTCGACTAGCCAAGTCGCCGAGGATTCAGTTTCGCTACTGCTGTCCGCTGGGGTTCGAGAACGAGACGTACCCATTGACGATGTCGCTCCAGGATTGAAGTCCACATGAAGCCGGAGCTGCTCTCCAGAAATGGAAGAAGAAGCTTCGGAAGGCGTTTGGCGCTGTTGGCATCAATGCCGGAAAGCAGCCTGTGAGCCGACCGATGATTCAAGATGAAGATCCGTCCAAGATTCCACTGCCGCCGACGCCCCAACGACTCGTTTGTACTCCTCCGACCAAGCGTGGAGCTGAGCGTGGTGCCTTTGGCACTACCGAAGCTTCACCGTACTTTCAAGACTCGTGCATGGGTACGCCACGTTCGGAGAGCCGTATGCCACGGATTTACGCAAGTAACGAGGGTTCGTTGGGTCGCAGAGGTGGTCCGCGAGCTCCCAAAGGTGGTGCCGGAAGTCGTCCAGTCCACAGCGATGGATCGTCCAGCGACGATGATATTTTGGTGCGTACATTCGACGAGGAAGATCTTCAGCTCGAGTTGATGCGCCAGATGAATGAGCTAGCGACGCTGAACGACGTGGACCCGACACCGAGGATTGAAATGGCTTCGCACCGACTGGTGGATCGCATCACGCTGGTCTTAGGCTCTCACAGCTAGAGCGAAAACTGTATGCAGTGGTTCCGGGGGTTCGTCTATGAAATGACTGCGACCCGCGCAGATGCCGATAGATGGTGCATTCCTTTAGAGCTACGTCTCTGCGGACCGACCCATTCTTTGGTCCCGTCACCTTCCGAAGAAAAGGAAACTCAAGTGGAAGCTGTTGAGAGAGGCCTCTATCCTCTACTACTGCTCGCCAGTGCACTCAGACGGCACTGTCGCGTTACTACTTCCGCCAAGCGGGAACGTAATGAGCACCTGTGCGACTACATAAACAGGCTGATGGCTACGCTCGGACCCGCCCGTCTACACTTTGAGAAGAGTGGTCGCGACGCGAAAGAACACGTACAGCCGTTCCTGGTAACATGCGATGATGACAAGCTGGCGGAGAGTCTCTACCACGCTCGAGTCGCCGACATTCACGAGCTCGAAGAGATCATCGAAGATGTTCTCAAAGGCAAGGAGAGAATGGCCAAGCGTGACAGTGAGCACCGATACTCCAAGAGTCGTGATACGCGACGCGACGATGGATACGCCCGCAACAACCGGCGTGATGACCGTCGCCGCGATGACAACCGCAACAAACCAAGGGTGACACTCATTGAAGCCACGATGGACGACCTACTAGCTGAATTAGAAGGTCGTGAAGCTGCTCAGGGAGGCACCGAGTATTTAAACGAAGATCCGAACGCTTACAACGATGTTTAAGACGAGTACAACGACTTTCAGCCTTAAAATACGGATGGTGATTTCTCATTGGATGAAAACGACCGATACCTCGCCGCTGCTAACGAAAATGAGCGCCGTGCAGCTGCTGAAGGCACCTACGCACGTTCAGACAACCGTCAACCGCGTGGAAACATGCCTGATCGCGAGAATGGCTTCAATCAAGATCGCCGAAGTAGTGACCGTGGGTTCAATCAGGACCAACGCGGTCGACGTGACTTCAACCGCGACAACCGACGCTCACAGTACGGACCATGCGCGGTGTGCGGTGGCATGAGTCACTCCGCCCACTACTGTAACAAGCGATGCAAGTTCTGCAAGCAGCTCCACGATGCTGGGCAATGCGAACTTTTCCGCAACTGCCAAGACCTTGCCAAATTCGTGCGCACTAAAGGCACGAAGGAGGAACTCCCGCCAGATCTCAAGGCCGTCGTTCAAGAACGTCATTTAAACTAGGCAGCCCGCCAACTACAACTGGGTGGGTCCCTATCGGGCTGCCACAGCTAACCGATCCTTCAATGGAAGCAGAGTGTATCTTTGCTTTCATGGGGCAGAGTGAATGGCCTGATAAATACGTAACAAGTGTGAACGCGACGGAAAATGAAAAGGAGAGGAGTAGAATCCTCGGTGGAGGTGTTGGAGAGAGAGTGGAGTGTGCTGATGCCGATGAGGGCACCAGCGAGGGTTCGTTCGGCTTGGTGTCGAGTGCAGCGCGAGACGAGCCCAAGGGTCATTCCAAGATGATGAAGTTGAACCCTGGCGAGAGACAGGGGTGGTGGTCGGCCAAGAAATTCGACCGACGGATCAGAATGAGAGCTCTGGTGCAAGGCGCTGTGAACGACCAGCGAACGAGGATTCTCCTCGACACGGGAGCGAACGTTAGTGTGATCACTGATGCCTTTGCTAAGAAGTTTCGACTCCGAGATGTACCCGATTACGGACGCCGCATTGACATTCAAGGTATTAACGAAGGCAAGGTGTCTACGACGCGGCGAGCGTGCGTCAAAATCACGCTTGGATGGGAGATGGTGTACGAGTTTGAGATGTAGGTAATGGCGCATAGTGCAGGCGTCGACGTGGTACTCGGGACCGACTTTATGATCCCAGCTGGGATCCGGTTGGACCTGTTTCACGGCGCGGCGCAATTACCGCACGAAGTCCAAATCCCGCTGATAAAGACCAAGAACATGATCGACAGCGAAGAATACGGCTCCCATGTTAACGCCGGGCCACCCGAGCGTTTGGACATTCAAGCGCACGAGTGGCGAGAATACCGACTAGCGAAGCGTCAAGCCGGGCTGGAAGAACACGTACTGTGGGTTCGTCGAACGAACAAATTAATCCCGTCAGTGACGAGGTTTCGACGTGGACGGCCTCAGAGCATTCGGTTGCCAACGTGTCTGACCGAACTGTGTTCCTACCAACACACGACTCGATCGCGATGTGGATTCCAGATGGGGATTGCCGCGAGGTGACGGCTATGTGCGTCTAGATTCCAAGAAGTACCAAGACTGGCAAGTGTTGGCCTACGAAGGATGCAGAGACCGCGATCTCTTTCAGCGTGAATGTGAAATCTATGAGCAATGGCTTGCAGCTCATCCTTCGGCAGTTGAGAGACCGTACTATTCAGAACCCAGTGGGGTGCTAGCACGGCCTCTAGAAGATTCGCTAGTGGACTCTAGTGATCGTCTGACGTGTGCAGAGCGCTGGGCACTGATCATGGAGGAGCGTGAACGAGCAAAGGCCTGTCTGGCGTCTGGGGTGACAGCCGGGGACTCGGCCGACGGTCAGCCTTCCGAAGAACCTTTGGACACTTACTCAACAGCTTACGGCGGGGGAAATATTGCAAACGAAGCCTCGGTAGCGCGTACACACGAACTACTGAGCCCGGTAAACGTTGTACATACGCCAACGCGTGTTCGTGTCAAGTCTGTGGTGACCACAGAAGCAGCAAGTAACAGCACTGGATTAAATGGAGTCATCAGTTTTGACGAAGTTGTCCCGGCTTTGTGTGCGGCCAAATCTGCGAACGAGACATCGGTGGTTAATCCAGAGGATGCAGGCATCGCACTGAAGGAGTTGAGTACGGCACCGAGTGTTCATTGCCAGATTGGTGCGAATCCCGAACTGTCAAGACAACGGCCATCCGAAGCGCTGAACAAAAGTCAACAGCCCAATATGTCGGTGGCTCGCGCATTCAATATTGCGAACGATGACTCGGCAGATGGCCCAGAGATGGGAAACCAGGATGGGAAGAAGATGGACCCAGTACCGACTGTTGAAATCAAAGCGAATACCGATGTTGAGTCAAGAGAGGAATCTGTAGCGACTTTGGACGGAACGTACATCTAGGTTGCTCGAGTATTAACAACCGAAGGAAATGAAGCACCGGAAGATACGAGAAATGACTTCTACGAGCACCCAGCTAACAACAATGGCTTGGAAGACTACGCGAAGGAGCTGGCATTCCTGCCGGACCTGACCAAAGAGATCAACACGACAATTGACTACACTGCGCCTAATGTCGCTGATCCTCAGCTGTCGACCGATCGCCGAGAACGTCTGGTCGTGACGCTGAAGAACCACGAGCACATCCTGATTGCTAGTAGTAACGCACTGCCGCCGCCAGCCTACGGCGCGGTATGCGATATCGACACACAGGGGCACGCTCCAATTAAACAGCGTGCCCGGAGCGTGCCGCTACGATTTCTAGGCAAACTGTACGAGCTGCTGCGCGCTCTGCTGCGAGCAGGACTGATCGTCTTTTCAGACAGTCCATGGGCATCGCCGATCGTGATTGTGATGAAAAAGAGCGGGCTGGACATCCGGCTCTGCATTGATTACAAGATGGTGAATGCTATCATCGCGATCATGGAGTATGCAATGCCGCTAGTCGACGACCTGTTAACAGATCTCGAGCGCTACCTATGGTTCTGCTCGCTGGATGCAGCAAGCGGCTTCTGGGCGGTCATGATGACCTTACGAGCGCGTAAAGTGTCGGCGTTCGTCTGCGCACTCGGACATTTCGAGTGGTTACGCATGCCCTTCGGGTTAGCGAATGAGCCAATGATCTATCAGCGTATACTTGACAACGCACTCTGGGGGTTCGTTCAACCTAAAGGAGGTTGGTTTGAATACTCGGAGAGGATGCGTTTAGCTGAAGATCAGGCCAAGGAACGTCGTGGGCCAAGCGCCGAGGGTTCGTTTCAAACGAAGTTCGCGGCAGACCGCGAAGCATCGGTAGAGACCGACCCTGTACTACAACTCGTCAACAGCCCCGTCGCTGACATGTTTACGAACGGGGAACCAGACGAATCATCGCTGGTACCTGTATTTGGTCGACGGTCGTTTGTGGATGACATTTGCTTCGGTGGCGAGGATTTCGACAGCTGCCTGGCGACGCTGGACCGATTGCTGGCAAGATTTGCACAGTGTCGGATCAGCATTAGCTTCACCAAGAGCATCTTCTGCCAACCCAAGGTGGACTTTCTGTCGCATAAAATTTCGCCAGAAGGTATCAGAGCTGACCCCAAGAAGCCTGCGGCCATCACCGAGCTTTCGTTTCCAGCGAGTAAGAAGGGCATGCAGTCGTTTCTTGGAGCGGTTAATTACTACAGTCGCTTCATTCAAGACTTCGCGGTCTACGGTGCAGCGCTGTACCAGCTCAAGGATGAAGACTTTGCCGTTGAAGGCGGCCTTTCTGTGGCACGTCGTTCCTTCGAAAAATTGAAGACGAGTGTTTCACATTCACCCATCCTCAGGCACTTCGATCGGTCGAAAGCAGTTCACGTCATGCTCTTTGCGAATGAATGGGCGTTGAGCACTACGCTAATGCAAGAACATGAAGGCAAGTTACACCCCGTACGGTTCCTCGGTCGGGTGCTTAAGGAAGCCGAGATGAACTACCATCCTGCTGAGAAGGAAGTTTTGGCGTTACTTCTGCTGTTGAAGATCTGTTACGTCCAGCTGGCAGGAAAGACGCTACATGTCTATACACGATTCTCGACGTTAGCGTGGGTGCATAAGTCGAAGTCTCTCTTCGGACGCGCGGTCCAGTTCGCAGTGCTGCTATCGCAGTGGCACCTGAAGGTGCAGCGCGTGAAGGAGAAGGATGTCGCCTTCGCACAGCTCCTCCAGTCAAGCATCACGAGCTTCGTCGACCTAGAAGACTCGCTCGCGCCGGTGGCACCTCCACACAAGGGTTCCCCGACTATTCGAATGGACCCCGCGTTGCTGTACGCCAAGCTTTCCCATAATTACAGCGGATTCGTCATGTCTTTTGACGGATCAGCGAAGACAGAGAAGTACGGTGGCTACGGGAGTTGTTCATGGGTGCTGTGGAGCCTTCCTGAGTGGAAGGTAGTGATTGCTGCAAACGCTTACCTCTTGGCTACCACGGTGAATGAAACAGAGTATACCGGTATGATAAACGGTGTCAAGGCTGCTATTGCGCACGGTGCCGAGGATTTAGTCATCGTTGGTGACTCAAGGCTCGCGATTCAACAATCACTAGGGGTGATCGCATGCAGGAAGGAAACTTTGCTAGCGCTGCTGAATACTCACAAGGAACTCACGGCCAAGCTTCGACCCTGTTAAATATATTCACGTTGTACGAGAATACAACGCTGGCGCAGATTCGTTAGCCACTGAAGCGCTGGAATCGAAGGTCAGTCGGGTAATCTTGGCTGAAACTCGCAAGTCGGAATTGGCATCGCTGAATCGCATCCAGGAAATGATCTACGAACCGGATGAAGACTCGGTAGATGTTTCGTCACGTGGAACAGAGCGTCAAGTACATGTACCGTCAGGCAGCGAATCTTCAAAGTGGAAAATTTTCGAAAATTTCGAGGTTGATTACAGCTCACCAAAGTGCGATTATGGTAATAAAGCAGTGATGACTCGGCGACAGACGAAAGCCAAGAAACGCGTCAGGTTTGCAGATGAACACTCGGAGAATGTCTCAAAAGCTCAAGAACAGCATGAACGACGAGAGACGTCCACCGAAGATTCATTCGGCGAAGATTTGCCAGACCATCCTCACAAGACTGTACCAGCGGCATTTCCCGATGCGGAAGATGTTGACCCGGTAGCAATACAGCGGGAACGACGCAGACGGATACAGGTGGCACAAGACGAGGAGCAGAGGTGGTTTAACATCAAGAAGGTGCTTCAGGGCCAAGCACAAGAGCTGAGTTACAAAGAAGCTCGAGATGCCTGGAAATACGCTGACCGGTTCGTGTTATCAGAAGACGGCGTGCTTCACTATCTTGGATTGAATCGTCGGTACGACCACGGTTGGCAACCGGAGACCAAGCTGCGGCTTGTGGTACCGACAACGATGATTCAAGAGGTCTTGCAGAACTGTCACGACTCGCTGGAAGGAGGACATCAAGGTGTGGTGAGAACGTTCCATCGCGTTAAGTCCGATTATTATTGGATCGGCTTGTACGCTGACGTGGAGAAGCATGTGAAGTCATGTCCAGATTGCAGCTCGAGTAAAAGCCGTCCGCAGCTTCGTGGATACTCACCTGGCAACGTACTAGCCGAACGACCTTTCCAGATTGTCTCGATGGATTTTGTGATCCCACTACCGAAATCTCGCAGGGGCAACACGGCGTTGCTCCTATTTCAGTGCTCGTTCACGGGATTCGTTATTGCCAAGGCTATGTCAGATACGACTGCACTGAGTGTTGCCCAAGTGCTCGAAGAATGTGTGTACCGACGATTCGGAGCCCCATCATTAATAAGGCATGACCGCGACCCACGCTTCATGAGCGAGGTTTTCCAAGCATTTGCAGAGATGATGCAGTCAAGATCACGAGCGACTTTGAGCTATCGGCCACAGGCTAATGGACAGCAGGAACGCTCAGTGAAGTCGGTGATGGGTTCCGTACGGGTGTACGCGGAAGACCCTCTACAGCAAGACTGGGACGAAATCGCGGAGAAGCTAGTATTTGCTATCAATACTTCTCAAGGCACTACGAGGAAGGAAACGCCGTTCTACCTCGTTCACGGTTGGGATGCTCAGTCGACGTTGAGGGCAATGTCGTCATCACTCAAACGAGGATCGGCAAGCAGTCTGACGCACTGGCATGGCGGCGTGAGATCAATCGACAACATGAGGTCGCCCTCACTATGGCCAAGGATTATCAGCTGCTCACGCTCGCGACGTCTACGAGGATTGAGACGCTGAAAAGCGTCGGACACGGCTCGATTCAGACGCTTGGACATACGGTGGCGAGATGGTGAATTAAAGAATGAAGAAATGTCACAACGGGCACCAGTACCGTGGCTTCCATTGCGATAGGGGCAGTTGTGGTGTAGTGATTTCTCCGTAGTTGCGGATTATCACCCGTCGACAAAGACGTGACACCGCCCAAGTTGTTCAAGCGACGAGCCCTCGGTCAGGTAATGTACGGAGACGCCAAGGTGCAAGGGACTCGACGGCATCACCTCCGAACGTTCAACGAGTATTGGATACGGGCATATGTCACTGAATCCAGGCTACCCTTTTATTAATAATGGACTGGCCGGATTCGCATTCAGCGGACCATCTACGGTACGAACCCTCGGTGGCGGTTGGGATGAGTTCGCGGAAGACTCAGCGACCCTTGGAAGGCACGTTCACAGTCTGGGACAGGGCGCGGACCGTTAAAGATGCTCATGCGACGGTGCAGACGACGCTTGGCATGCAAGAAGATCCATAACGGATCATTGTTCACTTGATATTTGTATACTTGATTAGGACTTCTTATTAGGAATAGACCCGAAAGGGTAAGCTTAAATACAGAACAGAATTTCCACTCGAGCACACAGAGCGACGTCCGGCTTCAAGGTAAGCGTCAGGTCAAGCTTGTTTGAGTGTGTTATGCCTGTCGGTGAACTCGAAGCTCTGTAGCGAGGGTTCATCCGGCAAGGCCAAGAGACTTTGTGTATTGGCCGATTATTATCGGGAGGTTTTACGTGACGGCCTATTTGCACGACTGGGAGTGCTTTAATTGCCTCCCTTTTATTTCTTCCAGCCGAGTGTTGAACACTCGGTGATCTCGTTAAAGGCTTACCCGTGCCTGGTACCCTTCCGCTGTTGGGACCACGAGGATTCAAAACACCTGCTAGCTTTGCTCGTGCTAGTAGCGTGTTCTTATTTTTACTGGTGGCCTATATAAGTAGTTTACAAGGTCCAGTTTGTCCCGGTGCAAGGGCAGAACTGGGGTCTTCAGGTCCGCCCGAGCGATCGTTTACTATCCTAGTAGACGTATTGTTGTGGTACAATCCTAACTACATTTGTAGCTAGAGTTCACGTGGGATTTCCAACACCACATCTTCGAGGGCCGCCGAAAAGCGGGTCACGTGCGTGAGAGTACCTCTCCCCATTTCAGTCCAACGTTCTGTGTGAAGAAAGCTACAGGGGGATGGCGTATCGCTCACGCATTCAACAAGTTGAATGATGCCACCATCCCCGCGCAGACTCCGATCCCTCGGAAGGACATGGTACTGGACTCCATGGCTGGCAGCGTCATCTACAGCGCCATCGACCTGACCGATGGATTCTATCAGATCCTGATGAGAACATCTGATGTGCCTCTCACCGCCGTAAGTACACCGAGCGGGATGCTCTGGGAGTGGCTCGTGATGCCACAGGGCCTCAAGAACGCGCCTGGCACCTTCAATCGCATGGTCTCCCATGTGCTTCGCCCGCTTCGAGACTTCGCGCCGAGTTACTTCGACGACATCTTCGTGCACAGCCGCGCTGAGGGCAACCTCAGTGCCGTGGACGTACATCTGAAACACCTGGGACAAGTCTTCCAGGTGATGCGAGAGAACAAGCTCTACGCAAACCTGAAGAAATGTGTCTTCTGCGCACCGGAGATTCCGGTGTTGGGATGCTACGTGAGCAAGAACGGTGTGCGCGCGGATCCCGAGAAGGTATCGTCTATCTGTGCTTGGCCAACGCCGACAAGCCCCACTGAGCTGCGTCGGTGGCTTGGCATGGCCAATTACTTGCACAAGTACACGAAGAATTACGCTGGGTTGATCCAGCCGCTGTCCTCGCTGCTGAAGAAGGACGTGATCTGGGAGTGGAAATCGGACCACCAAGCTGCATTCGACTCGGTGAAGAAGAGCTTGGCGTCTGCGCCGATACTGAAGCTTGCTGATGACTCAAAGCCATTCCACGTCGTCTGCGACGCGAGCGATTTTGCCATCGGCTGTGCGCTGATGCAGTTCGATGATGACGAACACGAACGCGTTATCAGCTATCAGTCGCGCCAACTGAAGCCAGCCGAGAAGAATTACCCAGTCCACGACAAGGAGCTCCTGGCAATGCGGTACGCTCTGATCAAATTCAGAGTGTACCTGCTCGGTGAACAGTCATTTGCGGTTTACACTAATCACGCATCGCTGCGGACAGCGATGAAGAGCCCTCACTTGTCGCAACGGATGGCCCGTTGGCTGTCATTCTTCTCCGAGTACAACTTCGTTGTTCACTACAAGCCGGGCAAGAATTACATTCTCGCCGACGCGCTGTCTCGGCGTCCGGACTACGATCCCCGTGAAGCGCCAGGACATCAGCTCGCTGATGAGGACGACGACGAATGTGCGGTCTGCGTGTCGTCAGGCATCAACTTGACGTTGACCACGCCCACGCTCCCGCTGGGTGACGAGATTGCTACAGCGTACGATGATGACCCTATATACGGCGCCATCATGAAGCACCTGCGTGCTCCTAGTAGTGACACGCTAAGTGCCCTGTCAAAGACCACGCGGAATCAGATCGATCGATATCGACTGGACGGTAATCTGCTCAAGTACAGCATCGACAGGCTCGATGGACCTCGAGTCGTCGTCCCAAACGACGCTGATCTACGTGCGCGCATAATGCACGAGTATCATGACGCCCCGACTGGAGGACATCTCGGTCGCGAGAAGACGTACGCGGCTCTGTCGAGAGACTTCTATTGGCCGCACATGTACAAGTGGGTACGCAAGTGGGTCCGCACATGTGAAACTTGCCAGCGAGTCAAACCGTCTTCGACGTCTCAGGCCCCATTGCGCCCTGTCGCCACGGAAACCAGGCGCTCCATTTCGATGGACTTCATCTTCGGTCTTCCGCCCGATACAGCCGAACGCACGGGTGTACTTGTGCTCGTCGATCGTTTCAGCAAGATGGTCCATCTCGTTCCGGTGGCAGCCTCAATCACCGCGGAAGAGTCCGCGGCCCTCTTCGTCGACGTGATTTTTCGTCACCACGGTCTGCCGGAGTCTATCGTGTCCGACCGCGACCCGCGGTTTACATCCGCGTTCTGGTCACGCCTCTTCGAGCTCTTGGAAACCAAATTGCTGATGTCGACTGCGGCCCATCCGGAGACGGATGGACAAACAGAACGCGTCAACCGCGTCCTTGAAGACGTTCCTCGCAGCTATGCAACTTCGTACACGAGCTGGGGCTTGTTCCTGCCGCTAGCCGAGTTCGCACTCAATAACGCCGAGCACTTCTCGACGGGTATGACGCCGTTCTTCGTGAACAACGCTCGACACCCACGTGTTCCGGCACTTCTCGCCGTGGGCCACCCCACGGATGCTGGCGGCTCCACCCTTGGTGGGGGAGGATCTCCTTCGGTCGACATGGATGCTGAAGTTGCGGTCAGTCCTGCGGACAGCGAGTCCGTGTCGTGGTCATCAACGGTACGTGAACCGGTGTCTCAGCACGCACCTGTAGCCTCACCGGTGCCAACAGGCCTGCCGGCGAACTCGACGTCAGGGTTATCTTCGAATGTAGCCAGTGTGAGCGCCTTGACTCGCTCTCCGTCCAAGCAGTCCATCGAGCCTCCTCGGCGTACTGCATCTCCGATAACGAGATGGACGTCGCAGAACTTCATCGATCCAGGCAGCAAGATTCGCGAGCAGGCAGTTACCACGGCCAATTATACACCGAAACCCTCGGTGCTTCCTGCCGATCGCTCGGCAGTTGCGGAATTCGTCATGCAAAGGCAATCCATCTCAAGGTTCGTCCGCGACGCACTGCAGAATGCAGTGGACAAGCAAAAGGAACAAGCTGATAAACACGGTCGAAAGAACGTGAATGTATTCAAGATAGGAGATCGCGTTCTCCTATCGACCGAGGGAATCCGAGCTTCTGCCGTTACCAACCTCGGCGCTAACAAACTTGCTCCACGCTTCATCGGTCCTTTTCGAGTAACCAACTCTGTGGGCGACGCCTACACCCTGGACATCCTGTCGTCACTTAGACTTCACCCGACCTTTTACGTCGGGCGACTGAAGCGGTACTTCCCTGCGACGATTCCTGACCCAAGCCAGCAGACGAGCATGCGTCGGGCGACCAGCCCGACGAGCCCGACGAGCCTGACGCGTCTGTCAGGCACGATCTTCCGGCCCGCTCAGCTACAATCTGAGTGTCCCAACGACCGGTTCGAAACAGTCTCCACCTCACCCTGAACGTACAAGGCGTACGCCGTATCATCGGGAAGGCCCACCACCGATAATTGACTCGGTGGTTGATGCGCGCTGGATTGTGGAGCGTATCGTTGACCACGAGGATCCCCACAGCTCGACCGACCGACGTAACGTCCGTAGTCGTGTCCCTCGCGCGGTTCCAACCGCGCGCCGCTATTTGGTACGTTGGCTCGGTTATCCCCCAGAGCATGATACGTGGGAGCCCCGCGCCAATCTTCTCCGCGACGTTCCGGACGTGGTCTACGAGTATGAGACAATGCAGCTTGAGAAGAATAATTCCGCGGGTCACCCCGCAGAGACCGTGAACGAGATCGAGAACGGCCACGAGAACGACCCGCACGAGGAGGCGACAACGACGCCGCGCTCCGACGCGTGCAATGTCGGCGTGAGCCGCGGCGAACACTGACACAACTTGTCAGTGCAAGAATGAAAACAAGAAACCACCGGCGACATCGAACCGGTGACACGCTACGACGGCGCCGGAACGACTTCGATTACCAGCGGCGACACGGTGGCCAACGAGTACCTGATTCTGGTGACACCAGCGGTGACAGCGTGATGCTCACTTGGGTTGCTCAAGTGGTTGACTTCCGTCGACAAGTCTCATGTCTTCGAGATGTTCGAAGCTATTCCGTTCTGGCAGCAAAACAACACTCGCGTGTGCGTGAGTGAATGCGCCTGGTGGGAATCGAACCCTGGCGTCCTGCCTGGAAGCCCCATGCATTGACCATTGCGCCACGAAGTCGGCTTCGTGAGGTTCCTCGTGTCCGTGATCCAAGTGCCCCCAGCTTGGAGTCTTCTAAGTCGCATGTACGCTGGGCACTTCGTCGATGTGTGTCCTGGGAGCCGAGGCGCGCAGTGACGGTCCTCGCAGTACATCCAGAGCTTATGGCGCACCTGTCGACCCTGGGCTTGCCCTTGTTACCACCGCCAGCGACGCGCTGGCGCCGCCGCCCTTCGCGCTGTCTCCGATGTCTCCGCCTTGTTGGGTTTTCGAGTTTTCTTCAAATGTGTTCCGTGCGCTTATGTTGCGTAAGCGCAACTTAGAGAGGAGGGCGATGTAATGGGCCCACCTCCAATTACATAAGTAGGTAGATATTTCTTTAGTTATTACATAAGTAGGTAAAGTGGCACACGGGTAGCGTGTGCCAAGGTGTCATCATATGATTGGTTGATAGTGAGGAGCCAGACTCACTTATTGACCAATCAGATGAAGGCATGTGTTTGAGTGGTTCACACGAGGCCAGGGGTAGCCGCCCTGGTCCTAAATAAATCAGAGTTTAATTTGACACAAACCTAAGACTTGGTTTTATTATTGCGAGCTTCCTCCGCACTATAGTGTAGGCTAGTAACGGTATCTCTTACCCCGTCACACGTCATCACTGCTGCTGCTACTGGTGGTTGCCTCTATCTCAAGCGCTCGCAAAATCTTTGCAGTGTTCTTCGTACGAACCATGACTAAATCATGTACAAAAACAGCATAAAAACATAATTTAGAAAAAAAGCATATTAATCGTCATTCCGACATTGCGTGTATACATACGACCGTTGTAGCACTTGCCACTTGCAGCCGTTGTGTCTCAAACACGAAACGCTTTTTGATAACTCGAATCCTTCTCTGAGACATAGTCATCGTCAAAATATAGTCCTTTCGTACTGTTAAGCATAGTAACTGCATGTATACTCGAATCTTACCCTTTATTCGTATGAGATACAGCCTTCTAGATCACGGACGTAGTGGAGAAGCCGTTTGGGTAGCGGCGGAAGGAATGAGCTACACTGCCAAAGCTGGAAAAGCAAACAAACGTTACGTTACATGCGATATAAGCCTTGGAGTCCGAACAGCGCACGTACCGGTAGCCACACTGTGGGGGAGAAGGGGGAAAGCGTACTCAAACTGTCGTGGGCAGGTCAGTGAGCTTAGTTGCGTTGAGAGAGCCGAAGGGGGAGCGGCGAGCTTCTCGCCACGCGCGGCAGAAAGTTGAGTGGCCACAAAAACAAATCAGTAATTTAAAACCCTAAATATATTTTATATTACAAACATGGCCAATCATGGTTAAAAACTACAAAAAACATACTGAGAAAAACATGGACTCGAAGGTTAGGCTTGAAAAGAGTGGAAGTTTTGAAGGTATTTTGCTATAAAAAAAAGAGAGTGGGTATCTTGCCCGACTGGGATTGCCCTTCCCCTACGCATCCCTTTCTCTTACCGAGCTGGTTCATCCGTACAACAGTATACATCGTATACCACCGTGAGCCACACAATTCGTTAACGGGGAGAGCGTGAGCGACAAGCATGGATCTCCGCACGCGCGCAGCGCAAAAGCGCCCTCTTACTCATTCAGCTGAGTGGGAGTCCGATGAGAGCGAGGGTAATAGTTCGGATGCGCCTCCTGCTGACGTCTGGGCGCCTTCCCCCGTCGTGAGTGAGCTTAATACGACACATATTCCGTTGGAGCCAGTGAGCTGCTCCGATCCGCCGGAATCCACCAGCAGCACAAGCGAAGGTGGTAGCTCCGTCCGCGTACTCGCCTTGGCGCCTAAGAAGGTTGAGTTTCCCTCCTGGGAGGTGTTTGAAGATTATCTGGCCGTATACCAAGCACAGACGTTCCAGGCACGTGTTTTCTATAGCTGTGTATATACGTTTTGGCTGACATGCACTATGAATTTATCTGTAGATTTTCAGGGTGAGGACAAATACGACTGTGGCAGAGCGCAACGCACGGATCGACCGCACAAAGTCAAAGGCGGAAAAACTTCCTGACGAGTGGGTGCAATACGCAAAGACCTTTGTTTGCACCTATTCCGGGAAATTTAAGTCCCAGGCCACGAGCAAGAGACCCCGGCAGGAGTCTAGGATGAAAGGATGCAATGGCCAGGTAAAGTGAATGATCGGGCTCGGTCGGGCTCGGTCGGGCTTGGTCGGGCTTGGTCGGGTTCGTTCAATCGGGATTGAGACTTGTCTGGTCGTGATGGAAATCCAAATGAGGTCTTACCACTCTCTATGTGATTGATTATGTGTAGATAAATGCCTGTGTTCAGGTGGTGGATTCTGAGAAGATGATCTTCGCTGTGAGGATAACGAGATGCCGACTGGAACACAATCATCGGCTTTCGAACCATTCGTTTAGAGCACATCCAACAAATCGTCTTGTACTGAATGAGGATGCTTTACAGACAGTGGATGTACTTCGACAGGCTGGTGCTAAGAAGTCGAGTATCATGAAGTACATTACGGAAAACTTGGACAGCAACCCGACTTCGCAGGATGTCCACAATCTTATTCGTAAGTTGAAGGCTCGGGAATTGCGAGATGGCCCGAGCACTAGTGAAAAGCGGTTGAAGAAGTGGATGAAGCAATTTGGTGACCGCCCTGGTAATGTTGGTCGGATTTTCCTCGACGATATAAATCAGAAGGTAACTGGTGTGAATAATTTGGGTTGAATTGAAAAGATGAAAACTTAACTCTATGTTTATCGTGTTTTGAACATACAGAAAGTGGCGACTTGCATCACCCTGCAGACGAATCATATGAGGACTCTGTTCGAGCAGTATACGAGAAGCATTTGCGGTACATGGTCCACCTCGCGTCAATTGGCTATTACGTCCCAGCGTCTAATGTGCCGGAGCCAACTGGGAGTGAACCGAACTTAGACGGCCGTCGATCGGGGTCAGTCGGGGGTGAGTCTGGTGCAGTCGGGGGTGAGCTGCAAGCAAAATACAAAGGACTACGCGAACAGGGTGTGGTGCTGGATATTGCTGGGATTGGTTTGTATTCAACACGAACGGTGGGTATCATGAAGAAATGGCACACAGCTACAAAATCCATTAAACTTATCGAGAGAGGTCTGAGTTGGGCGGAGAGTATTGATTTCGATGTCACCATGCCGCAGTCGTTTCAAGTCACAGAGCAGTCCATTCTTCCAGCAAAACTGAAGGCTATCCCCCTGCTGTCATCAAAGGTATGTATTTTGTCGTTGTACAAAATCGTTTCAGCTCATGCTAACTTTCCTTAATGTGAGTTAAGGCGGAAATACTGGACCTCATTGGGAAAACTCAACTAAGTGACGATACTATTAGCTTTGTTATGTCCTCGCTCTTCGAGTCCAAAGCCAGTATTATAACTGTGGATACAAATGTTATCGGTCCAATGGAACATGGTGCTGTCTCAGTCCCGATGACGGTATTCGCGGACATGTTCAAGAACTTGTCGACGGAGAAAATTCTGATCCCTGTATGCTGCAACAAGAACCATTGGTGTGGTATTATGGTGGATGTGGAGCGCACAGAGGCAATCGTGTACGACCCAATGGCTTCTACATACATGATTGGAGTCCGAGCGCTTACTGAGAAGATAGTGACCCAGCTGCCAAATTTCGCCCCACGAAAGTATCGTGTCTCTCCCTATCGTGGAAATCTAGGCGTTCAGGTCGACAGTTTTAACTGCGGGATGTATGTCTTGCTGGCGTTTGAAGTGTTTACTGGGGCCGACGGACTTAGCTACCTGAACAGAAAGGAACTACAGTATTTGCGCTATCGATACCTCTGCATGTGCGCGTAAGCCTAACAAGTTAGCAATCGTTTTACTTTAGAAAAACGTTTTTGAGTGCTAAGTTGGATCCGCTGTGAACGGAGTACATTGAATGCTTTGCCCTCTTCGTCAGATTCAGAGTCTTAATATCCGTGTATACGCGCTGGACACGTATACTTGGAGTGCGTTTCCTGTGATTGCACAACTGAACCTTTATCTAGTCGGGGTCAGTCGGGCATCCGTCGGGTTGGGTCGGGCAATGTAGCCTGACTCTTTCACACCCAGTCGGGCTAGATAACGAGTGCCAAAAAAAAATGGATCACGTCTGTTTTTATGGTATCGCATTGCTAAAAGTCCGCCCTTTTATTTGAGTATCCATTTATTTTGCGCAGTCAGGCCAAGTACACTATTTTTTGTACATGTAATTAGCATCAGTGTTTTCGAGCTAGCTGTTTCACTTTAAATGCACTTCTTTTGAAGTGTTATGAGCTTAGCAGCCTACACGACGTTGGCTCATACACCGAAAGCGTATGCACCGCCACCACAAACACAAGATTTAGACCTAGTAAAACTAGCAAGCACACCGCACGAGCTGTTGACACACCGCTGTGAGTTTTCATAGCGCGTGGCTCACTCGCGCTCTTGGGAAGCGCTAGCAACCAGAGTAGCGATAACAACTGCATTCCGTACGCAATGAAGAACGTCACCATGATTTCCTCCCGCACCTCTGTCGTGTCGGTCATAATGTCTTGGTTCGTCACGTCAAACTCCACATCAATATACTTGGACACAGCGAGACCCAGTGGGCCAGCCAGGAACGACACACTCGTCACCAACCCGCTCACAGTTGCACGCCTACTCGGATTCCCTACCTCAGTCAGCACAAAAGTTGTAATGGTGTAGTCTAGTGCCACCGGTACCTCCATAACCGGTAAACCGATCCAGAACCGAACGATGTCCCAAATCGTGAACATTGTAGCGCCCAAATCCAGTGCAAGCGTCACCAGCGTGCCCACGACAATCACAGCGCGGTAGTCTACGGTCCAGTCCTTCTTGCCCACCCAGCTAAGTGCGTATAAAACGACAAGAATGGCCACAAAGGATACGACAGTATCGTTCAGAGGTTGCACTCCAGCGTAGTAGAATGCGACCGGATTCACTGCTGTAGCACTCACTCCGGCAAAAACACCCCCGGCAAAGCGACACAGGAGCACGCGGTTCAGTCCGCAGTTTTGCATGAACGCCCAAATCTCGCTCAGAGACTGGCGCAGTGAGAGACGGTCACGTGGCGACTCACTTAACGTGAAACTTAGCAAAAGCACAAGCAGAAGCGAGAGTATCCCCATAAGCAGCATCACTTGCGTGTATTTCAGCGTGAAGTCGAAGTCTCCACCATAGTCCCATCCGCTCATGCCGAATCCCATGAACAAGAAGCTTCCTAATGTGGCAACTACTCTGTATTTGTTCAGAACAGACTGGAGCACGTCATCCCCAATGTGAGAAGACGGGGAGGCGCTGTAATATCCACTCGCTACGTCATTTACCAGTTCGTCAGCTGCGACGTCTGCCAAGACGTAGCCTACAGAAGCCACCGACATGAGCACAACGTAGAAGGCGCCGTGTGACGGAGCGTCGAGGTTGATCTTGTTCATCTGCTGAGGTGACAAGTCGCTGAGTGGCGTGCCGATCATCTTGCGGTCTTGGAAATAAGGCGTTGGCTGGTCCTGGAAGAAAATGGCGATCAGTGCGACAGCCGTCACCGTCCATCCCAACATCATTGTCGACCGGAGACGAAAACCACTTGGTAGCGGACAGCAGTGAGTGAACAGTGTGAAAAATGGCTTCAAAGCCCACGGGAGTCCCAGGAGTGTGCGAGCTGATAGCGTCTGAGTGCCTTCCATGTTGAGGTTGCAGGTGAGAAACGGGTAGACGCAGAGCGGTAGGACGGTGCTGATGATTCCGACGACGACGCTGTGGAGGAAGAGACCGCACCACCTCCGATCCCAAATGTCCACGAACGATTGTTCGCTTTGGTCTGTGGCTTTTTGCAGTTTTCGTGGTGTGTTCTGTTCTGAATGCAGTGGAGATCCTAACACAGTGAACGCGCTTTCGGGTGTGATTTTGGTCTCTTTTACGTGTTCCGGGTCGTGGACTGCGTGTTCTTGCTGAGAGAGACTCCAGCGCGAGGCCTCTCCATGAGGTCTTTTGCGGGTGGATCGACGAACGGGCCCATGGCTCGTGGAGTCGGTATTAACTTTTAAAGAACACTGATGGAAATCCACGTGGGTCGTTCGTTGGCTGTCGATAAATTGTCGAGTGAGAGGGGGCGGCTAACTGCGATTGTGGCGTGTGTGATCCATCCCCAGAAAATCTTTAGATGGGAGAAGCAGAATACGGCACTTTATGCAACGCGCATGCCGCGATATGCGCACAGATTACGAGGACGAAAGCTTACGGGATAGATTACATTTCCGTAATGCCGGCACAACGCGCACCGAAGAAGGAAAAGAGAGATCTGCATGTGCCAAGTCTCTACAGCATCTTTCGATGGAAGTACATGTAACAGAGCAACATTTCTTCGCTGACCAACATGACTCCTTGCCACATTTTATTCCTGTACCTTCAGATAAGTCTGGGAAACGTTGTTTTGACTGTGATTATTTACATGTACACACCAGCGTAATCTTCGCCCGTCTCACCTATGCACAACCTTGCAGTGCTATTAACATGTTTAATAAATCCAGTGCCACTGGGCGAGTGCAAACACGCTGTTGGCTCATACATTGAGAGCACGTGAGCCGCCACAACAAAAAGGAAAAGTCACACCGAGCAGTATCAAGAGACTCAGGCCTTGGATCGTCGACGTGCCACTACGCTGCTTCAGTTGCTGAGCTTCGCTCGCGTGCCTCGGCAAAGTGAGCAGCCACAACAGCAGAGCCGACTGCATAGCGTACGCAATGAAGGATGTCGCCATTATTTCGTCCCGGGCCTGAAACGTGTCCGACGTTCGTCGAATTTCGACAGCTCGAGACCAAGAGGGCCCCGACACACTCGTCACCAGCCTGCCCATGGCCCAAACGAGTGGTCGGATCCGTCACCTCAGTCGCCACGACTGTGTAGTCCAGAGCCGAAGGAATAGCCCTCATCACGGGCAAGCCGACCCATAATCACTGACTGCGTACGAGGTCCCAGATCGTGAACATCGTAGTGCCTACATGCATGACGAGTGTAGTGATTGTGCCTATGACGATAACAGTACCGTTCCAGCCCTTCTCGTCAACCCAGTTTAAGACCACACTAAGTGCCACAAAAGACACCGCAGAGGCTGCACGCCGGCATAGTAGAATGCCGGCCCTGACACCAGCAAAGACACCACCCAAGAACCGATATAGCAGGACGTGATTCAACTCATTGTTGGAAACCATCGATCAAATCTGGCAAAGTGCCTCACGAAGTGAGCATCGATCAGGCGCAGTTTCACTCACGGTGAAGCCTAGCAGCACCACCGGAATCAACTGTATGAGCCCAACAATCAGCACCAGCTGCGTGTAAAAGTCAAAGTTTCCTTCATAGTCCGTTCCGCTCAAACCAAACCCCATAAACAAGTAGCTCGGCAAAGACTCAGTATGTTGTTATAATAGGCTGAAGCACCACGTCTCCGTCGCGCTGGGAGCTAAGCGCACCCAAGTGGTACGTCTCGACGTCACTGAAAAGATCGCCAGCCACCGCATCTGCCAATGCGTAGCCTACAGAAGCCACCGACATGAGCATAGCGTAGAAGGCGCCGTGTGATGGAGCGTCGAGGTTGATCTTGTTCATTTGCTGTCGCTGAGTGGCGTGCCGACCGTCTTGCGGTCTTGGAAATAAGGCGATGGCGATCAGTGCGACAGCCGCCACCGTCCATCCCACATAATTGTCGACCGGAGACGTGAACAGCGTGAAAATTGGGAGGAATTTCCATAATCCAGTACTAGTGAGCTTGAAAATCGGCGAGATGAGCATGTGTCCAGTATCCAACTAAATGACAATTTTTAAAATAGGCATACATGTACTTTCCACACACTTAGGGGTCAAACAAACAGGTACATTAATGAGAGCTTATGCAATGACCATCAGCTCGATCCGAAAAGGGACGAGGAGAGCGGTGCCCCCATTAATGGTCATGCAGTCACCCTCACCAATGCATTGTTGTGTCCCCCATTTGTCCAGCTACCATATTTGCTGACAGCGCAGTGATGGACTCCTTGCAGAGTCGAGTGTACGTCTTGTACGCGTCAGATACCCATCGGCCGTGAAACTGAATCGTCAGTGCATCCACGCCGGAGCGGTACATATGAGTCGCCCCGCCTGCGCGAAGGGAGTGTGTACTAAAGTGGTGAGGGTTCTTGCCGGTGCGGACGGCAGCACGCTTTATAGCTTGGGACAAATCTTCAGCTGAAACGCAGGCTGCGACTCCTCGGTGTGATATGAGCACCGCGGCTGGAATGCTAACCGGAAGACCTTTCCTTGCTTGAAGAAGTACAAGAGATCCGAAAACAGGGCAAAGGAAGTGATGGCCAGAGCGTGAGAGCATTCTTGTCGTAGAGGTTCCGCCTTGGTTTGTCTTCGAACCGATCAACCGTATCCACACACCCTGAGCTTGCGATGGATCCTGGGTTGGCCTGCCCGTCGCATCGACAGTTATAATGTCTTCAGCTCGAAGTGCAGACCACTTGAAAGAACCTCCTCGGATTGACACGATCTCCGATCGATGTAGGAGGAAGAAGTACGCCAAGCACATCGCCCCCCATAAAGCTTGCTCACGTGGTGTAGCCATCGTCAAGCTGCGAAAGCAGGCTTCCAGAATGTCGAGTGAAACCGGTTCCTTACGAAGCCGCGGTGTATCGAGACGGCTGATACCTTTGAGAAGCATGGATGTAGATTACATTTCCGTAATGCCGGCACAACGCGCACCGAAGAAGGAAAAGAGAGATCTGCATGTGCCAAGTCTCTACAGCATCTTTCGATGGAAGTACATGTAACAGAGCAACATTTCTTCGCTGACCAACATGACTCCTTGCCACATTTTATTCCTGTACCTTCAGATAAGTCTGGGAAACGTTGTTTTGACTGTAATTATTTACATGTACACACCAGCGTAATCTTCGCCCGTCTCACCTATGCACAACCTTGCAGTGCTATTAACATGTTTAATAAATCCAGTGCCACTGGGCGAGTGCAAACACGCTGTTGGCTCATACATTGAGAGCACGTGAGCCGCCACAACAAAAAGGAAAAGTCACACCGAGCAGTATCAAGAGACTCAGGCCTTGGATCGTCGACGTGCCACTACGCTGCTTCAGTTGCTGAGCTTCGCTCGCGTGCCTCGGCAAAGTGAGCAGCCACAACAGCAGAGCCGACTGCATAGCGTACGCAATGAAGGATGTCGCCATTATTTCGTCCCGGGCCTGAAACGTGTCCGACGTTCGTCGAATTTCGACAGCTCGAGACCAAGAGGGCCCCGACACACTCGTCACCAGCCTGCCCATGGCCCAAACGAGTGGTCGGATCCGTCACCTCAGTCGCCACGACTGTGTAGTCCAGAGCCGAAGGAATAGCCCTCATCACGGGCAAGCCGACCCATAATCACTGACTGCGTACGAGGTCCCAGATCGTGAACATCGTAGTGCCTACATGCATGACGAGTGTAGTGATTGTGCCTATGACGATAACAGTACCGTTCCAGCCCTTCTCGTCAACCCAGTTTAAGACCACACTAAGTGCCACAAAAGACACCGCAGAGGCTGCACGCCGGCATAGTAGAATGCCGGCCCTGACACCAGCAAAGACACCACCCAAGAACCGATATAGCAGGACGTGATTCAACTCATTGTTGGAAACCATCGATCAAATCTGGCAAAGTGCCTCACGAAGTGAGCATCGATCAGGCGCAGTTTCACTCACGGTGAAGCCTAGCAGCACCACCGGAATCAACTGTATGAGCCCAACAATCAGCACCAGCTGCGTGTAAAAGTCAAAGTTTCCTTCATAGTCCGTTCCGCTCAAACCAAACCCCATAAACAAGTAGCTCGGCAAAGACTCAGTATGTTGTTATAATAGGCTGAAGCACCACGTCTCCGTCGCGCTGGGAGCTAAGCGCACCCAAGTGGTACGTCTCGACGTCACTGAAAAGATCGCCAGCCACCGCATCTGCCAATGCGTAGCCTACAGAAGCCACCGACATGAGCATAGCGTAGAAGGCGCCGTGTGATGGAGCGTCGAGGTTGATCTTGTTCATTTGCTGTCGCTGAGTGGCGTGCCGACCGTCTTGCGGTCTTGGAAATAAGGCGATGGCGATCAGTGCGACAGCCGCCACCGTCCATCCCACATAATTGTCGACCGGAGACGTGAACAGCGTGAAAATTGGGAGGAATTTCCATAATCCAGTACTAGTGAGCTTGAAAATCGGCGAGATGAGCATGTGTCCAGTATCCAACTAAATGACAATTTTTAAAATAGGCATACATGTACTTTCCACACACTTAGGGGTCAAACAAACAGGTACATTAATGAGAGCTTATGCAATGACCATCAGCTCGATCCGAAAAGGGACGAGGAGAGCGGTGCCCCCATTAATGGTCATGCAGTCACCCTCACCAATGCATTGTTGTGTCCCCCATTTGTCCAGCTACCATATTTGCTGACAGCGCAGTGATGGACTCCTTGCAGAGTCGAGTGTACGTCTTGTACGCGTCAGATACCCATCGGCCGTGAAACTGAATCGTCAGTGCATCCACGCCGGAGCGGTACATATGGGTCGCCCCGCCTGCGCGAAGGGAGTGTGTACTAAAGTGGTGAGGGTTCTTGCCGGTGCGGACGGCAGCACGCTTTATAGCTTGGGACAAATCTTCAGCTGAAACGCAGGCTGCGACTCCTCGGTGTGATATGAGCACCGCGGCTGGAATGCTAGCCGGAAGACCTTTCCTTGCTTGAAGAAGTACAAGAGATCCGAAAACAGGGCAAAGGAAGTGATGGCCAGAGCGTGAGAGCATTCTTGTCGTAGAGGTTCCGCCTTGGTTTGTCTTCGAACCGATCAACCGTATCCACACACCCTGAGCTTGCGATGGATCCTGGGTTGGCCTGCCCGTCGCATCGACAGTTATAATGTCTTCAGCTCGAAGTGCAGACCACTTGAAAGAACCTCCTCGGATTGACACGATCTCCGATCGATGTAGGAGGAAGAAGTACGCCAAGCACATCGCCCCCCATAAAGCTTGCTCACGTGGTGTAGCCATCGTCAAGCTGCGAAAGCAGGCTTCCAGAATGTCGAGTGAAACCGGTTCCTTACGAAGCCGCGGTGTATCGAGACGGCTGATACCTTTGAGAAGCATGCATGTAGATTACATTTCCGTAATGCCGGCACAACGCGCACCGAAGAAGGAAAAGAGAGATCTGCATGTGCCAAGTCTCTACAGCATCTTTCGATGGAAGTACATGTAACAGAGCAACATTTCTTCACTGACCAACATGACTCCTTGCCACATTTTATTCCTGTACCTTCAGATAAGTCTGGGAAACGTTGTTTTGACTGTAATTATTTACATGTACACACCAGCGTAATCTTCGCCCGTCTCACCTATGCACAACCTTGCAGTGCTATTAACATGTTTAATAAATCCAGTGCCACTGGGCGAGTGCAAACACGCTGTTGGCTCATACATTGAGAGCACGTGAGCCGCCACAACAAAAAGGAAAAGTCACACCGAGCAGTATCAAGAGACTCAGGCCTTGGATCGTCGACGTGCCACTACGCTGCTTCAGTTGCTGAGCTTCGCTCGCGTGCCTCGGCAAAGTGAGCAGCCACAACAGCAGAGCCGACTGCATAGCGTACGCAATGAAGGATGTCGCCATTATTTCGTCCCGGGCCTGAAACGTGTCCGACGTTCGTCGAATTTCGACAGCTCGAGACCAAGAGGGCCCCGACACACTCGTCACCAGCCTGCCCATGGCCCAAACGAGTGGTCGGATCCGTCACCTCAGTCGCCACGACTGTGTAGTCCAGAGCCGAAGGAATAGCCCTCATCACGGGCAAGCCGACCCATAATCACTGACTGCGTACGAGGTCCCAGATCGTGAACATCGTAGTGCCTACATGCATGACGAGTGTAGTGATTGTGCCTATGACGATAACAGTACCGTTCCAGCCCTTCTCGTCAACCCAGTTTAAGACCACACTAAGTGCCACAAAAGACACCGCAGAGGCTGCACGCCGGCATAGTAGAATGCCGGCCCTGACACCAGCAAAGACACCACCCAAGAACCGATATAGCAGGACGTGATTCAACTCATTGTTGCAAACCATCGATCAAATCTGGCAAAGTGCCTCACGAAGTGAGCATCGATCAGGCGCAGTTTCACTCACGGTGAAGCCTAGCAGCACCACCGGAATCAACTGTATGAGCCCAACAATCAGCACCAGCTGCGTGTAAAAGTCAAAGTTTCCTTCATAGTCCGTTCCGCTCAAACCAAACCCCATAAACAAGTAGCTCGGCAAAGACTCAGTATGTTGTTATAATAGGCTGAAGCACCACGTCTCCGTCGCGCTGGGAGCTAAGCGCACCCAAGTGGTACGTCTCGACGTCACTGAAAAGATCGCCAGCCACCGCATCTGCCAATGCGTAGCCTACAGAAGCCACCGACATGAGCATAGCGTAGAAGGCGCCGTGTGATGGAGCGTCGAGGTTGATCTTGTTCATTTGCTGTCGCTGAGTGGCGTGCCGACCGTCTTGCGGTCTTGGAAATAAGGCGATGGCGATCAGTGCGACAGCCGCCACCGTCCATCCCACATCATTGTCGACCGGAGACGTGAACAGCGTGAAAATTGGGAGGAATTTCCATAATCCAGTACTAGTGAGCTTGAAAATCGGCGAGATGAGCATGTGTCCAGTATCCAACTAAATGACAATTTTTAAAATAGGCATACATGTACTTTCCACACACTTAGGGGTCAAACAAACAGGTACATTAATGAGAGCTTATGCAATGACCATCAGCTCGATCCGAAAAGGGACGAGGAGAGCGGTGCCCCCATTAATGGTCATGCAGTCACCCTCACCAATGCAGTGTTGTGTCCCCCATTTGTCCAGCCACCATATTTGCTGACAGCGCAGTGATGGACTCCTTGCAGAGTCGAGTGTACGTCTTGTACGCGTCAGATACCCATCGGCCGTGAAACTGAATCGTCAGTGCATCCACGCCGGAGCGGTACATATGGGTCGCCCCGCCTGCGCGAAGGGAGTGTGTACTAAAGTGGTGAGGGTTCTTGCCGGTGCGGACGGCAGCACGCTTTATAGCTTGGGACAAATCTTCAGCTGAAACGCAGGCTGCGACTCCTCGGTGTGATATGAGCACCGCGGCTGGAATGCTAACCGGAAGACCTTTCCTTGCTTGAAGAAGTACAAGAGCTCCGAAAACAGGGCAAAGGAAGTGATGGCCAGAGCGTGAGAGCATTCTTGTCGTAGAGGTTCCGCCTTGGTTTGTCTTCGAACCGATCAACCGTATCCACACACCCTGAGCTTGCGATGGATCCTGGGTTGGCCTGCCCGTCGCATCGACAGTTATAATGTCTTCAGCTCGAAGTGCAGACCACTTGAAAGAACCTCCTCGGATTGACACGATCTCCGATCGACGTAGGAGGCAGAAGTACGCCAAGCACATCGCCCCCCATAAAGCTTGCTCACGTGGTGTAGCCATCGTCAAGCTGCGAAAGCAGGCTTCCAGAATGTCGAGTGAAACCGGTTCCTTACGAAGCCGCGGTGTATCGAGACGGCTGATACCTTTGAGAAGCATGCGGGATGTCTGGGTTGTGCGACCGGCAAAGTCGTAACCGAAAGCGGCGAAAAAGTGTCGTACGCCTTGAAGAACCGCTGTAATGGAATCACTACGGATTGGACCGCCGGATCCAAAGCCGAACTGAAAACCGTGTAGAACGAAATCTGAAATATACTGCACTTTCCGATGAATGGAGACGTCGAGAAGATATGGGTGAGCGCCTCTGCGTGAGATCAAACTGGGTCCACTTGCCTAGGATCGACTGTACTGCACAAATGTGGAGTCGGCAACGGAGTGCGCGCGAAAAATACACTGCCAGACGCTGGGTTAGGCCTTGTATATCCACCGGCGGGGACACCTGCAACCAGCCGGGAAGTTAGCGACGTAAAAGATCCACAAACGACGCGTTAGCGGTAAGTCGGGAGCCAGCATCTGCTCGGACGCTGTCTGCGCCGGGTATGTGGGACGCAGATAACCGGAGTCGAAAAGTTGATTCCCACCAACTTAGCAGGCGAATAAGAACTTGAGCCCTGGGATTGCGAGATGGCAATTTGTTCTGCCACGTCGACGGCAGATGTGTTGTCGATGTGGAAGTGTACGTGCCGCGGCCTCCCAGTAATGCGAGCGTTTGAAGCCCACCTTGCGCCCCATGTATGCACAGCGAAAGCACACGAGAGAAGCTCGCGGAAGTTGATGTCAAAACCGTTGGTCTCTCCGTTGTTGAACGCCGCGATGAGATCACGCTCGGACAGAGTGAATTGGTACGTCAGTGCCTCCTTCGCGGATATGTCAAGTGCGCAGAGACCGAAATCTGAAGCATCCGTTTCAATCACAATGTCCGGAGGCGGAAGTGCGTTGAAATACGCTAGCGAAACGCCGTTCAGGTGAGGGGTGTGCGAAATCATCCACCACCACAGTAGGTCATCCTTCATTGTAGCAGTCACGGGGACGCTGTGGAAGCGGTTGAGCCGAGCCTCGCGGACCCGTAGGCGCTGTAAAAATGGTCTAGCGGCCCGAATACATGTTGCCACATGGCGTAGACTTCCGAGCAGGAGCCGGTACCCCTTGCGGGTGAGTGAACTTGCGACGTAGGCGGAAGCTACGATTTTGCGGGCTTTGTCGATTTTGGCTGAAGGCATTGCAACAATTTCTGCGATTGTATCGAACTCGAGTCCTAGAACGCGCTGGCGCGTCTTCCAGGGAGTAATCTTCTCAGTGTTGATAGCATCGACACCCAGGACGGCGACCATGGCAAAACGGAGAGAACGATCCATGTCAACGCATGTGGTGTCAATGTCGGCAGCCACGTTAATGTGATCGTCTACCCAGTGATAGTTGAAGAAGCCACCAGGAGAAACTGCATTCGAATGACCGCCGTGAATATGAGAGATCGCTCCGCCAAATATCTCGTAAAAGCCGGGAGATTCCGTCCAACCGAAAAGGTGCTGATAACTCGATGATCTATGCGTTTCTTCTTTGATAAGACCGGCAAACAAGTACACACTGTTGCTGTGGATGCTGATGTGGCGGAAGGCAGATGCCACGTCACCTGCCATTACACGGACAACCGCACTTGGAAAATCTTCTTTCGTTTTCAAAATTGCTCGCGCTACGGCATCGCAGTGGGTGTAGTCCGGCTTAGTAATGCTGTTTTGGTCCGTGTAGTCGTTGATCAAAGTACCATCCGGGTAGAATAAGTCGTGGATTGTGCGACCCGACGTGTTGGCATCTTCGCTTCCCTTGTCGACGACGCCGAACGAACTTATAATTAATTCGGGCCACTGCTCAAGCAGATCAATGTCTAGAACCAGGCATCTCCAGGCGTCTTGCTCTTTCCGGATATTCTTGCGCAAAATATTGACGCGTTCTTGAGCAGAGCCATGATTCGGTGGCCGAACCACTTGTCTGGGTGGAGCCGCCCTTAACTTGACTTCGACTCCTTCACAAGCAATCTTGTTAAGTAGATTTAAGTGCTCGAATCCTTCACACAACTTGTTTAGGACCGCCGGAACGATGTTCTTGTTTAGGCGATAGTTTTCCACTGTTTGGCCTCGATTTAACTCTACAAATACAGGTAGCGGGAGCGCTGATCGGCGTGCAAGGTCCGATAGAGCGTGCTGCAATGATAGGTTAAGCAGGTAAACCGGGCCTTCTGCGCTTTCGTGCATCACAGGGTAGTGTTGTTGGGGCATCTCGATGTTAAGACTGGCCATAACCTTGGTAAGGTCGGCATGCCGAACTTGTTTGTGCAGGTCTCGACGTATCCTTGCGTTGTTATGAGTCTCACTTGCTCTTTGACTTGATATTACAGGGCGAATCGTGCGAGTCCCTTCTTGGTCGACCGGCCTCTCGGTGGTACTAGTACGTACTTCCACAACACTACTAGAGCGATCTGAGTGTATACCAATCAAACCCTGCGGGTGGGTGCGCGAATGCATAGTCGGAGGAGTCAGTATAACCGTGGGTGACTGTGTAGTCGGTCCGGACTGTATAGTCGAAGAGGGCTGTATAGCTGTGGATGACTGTATAGTCAACCCAGACTGTATAGTCGCAGGGTGCTGTATAACTGTGGATGACTGTATAGTCGGCCCAGACTGTATAGTCACTGAGTGCTGTATAGCAATATGTGACTGTATGGTCAAAGGACGCTGTATAGCAATAGGTGACTGTATAGTCAAAGGGCGCTGTATGGCTATGACCGACTGTCTAGACGGATCAGACTGTATAGTCGGAGAGAGATGTATATCCGTAAGGGTCGCCTCGCTCGTGACAAAGCCATCAGTCGCAACAGAAAGCGGAGGCTGCGGACCGGGCTCAGAGGCCACTTGCGGTGGGTTTTGATAGGCAAAATGACCCTCAAACACGCTAATTTCTCGCTCCCGCGCGTATTCGCTTGTCCTCCAGGCCGTGGTCGGACCCGTCTTCAGGGGCGTCGCCACTCTTCGCTCGACTGGTAGTAGCTGCAGGCGACGGGGTCATGCGCTTGGGCGCCTTCTTCTTTCCCTTGCGGGCCTCGGCCGGTGCTGGAGAGGAAACGTCGCGGGCGGCAGCTCGCTTGCTCGTGCGAATCGGCGGAGGGTCCGAGGTGCTGCGGGCGGATGTTTTGGTCCACGTCTCCTCTCCACCAGTGACGTCGACGACGTCGGCTGCTGGGACGGTAGAGGCGCTGTCCGACGGGGCCGTGGTGGTCTGGACGATGGCGAGTTGGGTGCGCTGGAAGACATGGTGTAGGATGAACACCCCTCTTTCTTGTTCGTAGTTCTTGTTCTCCAAATGCGAAGTGAGGAGTGGAGGCCACGTGTGTGGTTGGCAGCTTTCGGGGAGTACACGTACCGGTACTACGCCGGTAATACCGGTCACAGATAATCTCGTGTGGAAAACACAATTCCCTCCTCCGCTCCGCTCCACTATGGAATACACCAATGATGCTTGGACACAGGTCTAATATGCGACTGTGTCATGGAAAATATTTTGACTATGATAAAATTTCTATGGTACAAGTAATTTTCCCATTACAATTTTGAAATAACTTGCACCAAAACCTGCGGTTTCATAGCTTTGGTATGTGCCTCTCCCCCTGTCGTGTCATTTTGCGAATACCGACTCAAAAAGCACAATGTCCGTCAAATGCCCATTCTCCACCAGAACTAACTGCCGAATCGATGAGACTGATGCTGCAGAAGGCACGGCGTAACGTTCTGCTTAAGCTAATAGCAAGTTTGGCAAATGAACTTCAATCGAAAGGCAGACGGATCCTTCTACAAGCTCAAGATTAGAAAAACCTTACCTGCGCGTTCTCCCAGTAGCGAGGCTTGTACAACGACGGCGATCGGTCAGAGGGGGTCTGGTCTGTTTGACAGTAGTCGAGCTCGACGCGGAAGGAGCGAAGAGCTCTACGATGTAGAACGCCTCTACGCCAAGCGCTGGGTTCATAATTTAGAGTTTTATCTGGTGCAATGGGCTAGTTATCGCGAATTAACATGGGAGCCCGCCAAAACCTTCCGTGGAAGCTCAAAGTCGACTTTGAGTTAGAGACCATCGAAACAAAGTGCTTCCCTTTACAAAACAGGACGCAAAGATTTGTTGCTGAAACAAGTGGGCCTGTAAGAAACCACCATTGCGAGGGATAGGTATCTCTATCGGATACGGTCACTGAAGTAGGAACGTGTCTCAAATCTGTTTCCGATTTGAGACCCAAACGACTGCCTCAGTCTTGCGACTTGTGAATGGGCTTCGAGGGCTGCACCGTAAGGGGGTGCCTCAATGGTAGGATCGGGTGCACCTCGCGGTGCATGCGCGACACTGACAGAGCCATAGCTCTCTGTCGCGTTGCGTCCGAAGTGCTCAAGTGTACACTTCTCCCAGTTGATCTCTGGATCATGCCGTGCGAAGCATGGTATCCCTAACACAATCAAACATATCGTCCAGATCCAGGGCAATAAGAACCTCCACGAACACGGTGTGTGTACGAGAAGCGCACGCTTACTACGCGCTTCTCCGTTCTTATGGTGACACCTGTTGCCAACAGCATCTCCACTGCGAGGTGTTTTAACTTCCTCGAAGCTTAGCTTCGGGAGACTTTCCAATCGAACAAAGTTGTTCGACGCACCTGAGTCAACCAAAGCACGAAGAGAACCTGCTCTCTTCGACGTCACTTTCAGGATGACAAGATTTGGCTTGTCACCTTGCTTCTTGCAGCGAGAATCCCTCTCGCTGGGGGCTGCAGTCCTCAGTTTCACATGTCCTTTGTAGACACGCGCGACTGCAATACCAAAAGGGCACTCCGCGCCTACTGGCTCTGCACGTTTTTTTATTGTACGATGTTCGAGACCAAGTACCGCACACGTTGGGCGTAAGCCTTTGCGTCATGTTTACCTTGCTGCAGGTCGAGAAACTCAGCTCTCGACCGGAACTCATTCTGAGGGGCTCAAAACCTTGTCTGATCTCCTCCTTAAATATCGCATACGTGCTAAAGCATGCATGATCTGTGAGCCGGCGGCCATACGCCCAGTTCTTCGCTCGTCCGTCAAGACATGACATTGCGAGCGCAACCTTCGACGGTTCGTCGGTGATATGACCAGCCCTAATGGCAGTGTCGACTGTAATGGGCCCACCTTAAGTCCACTACTTCGGCTTACACGTTAGCGCACGAGTATGAGGAAGCGTAAGTTGCGTTTCACTTAGGTTAGCTATAGATTTACTTAAATAGGTAAACAAAGTCGATTTTCAGAAATATTGAGATCTGTTTATTTGTTTTGTTGAGGGTTTCCTCCGAATATTATATTTTAAGTGTAAGGTACTTGCCACGAATGGTTAGCAGAATCTTACAATTCTAACTGGTTAAAGATATTGCCTATCAACCAATGAGTGCCCTAAGTGCACGCAGACTACTTTCTGCCAAATGTAATCATTGTGTATCTCACACCAACGTGGAAAACCTCCTTCGTAACTAAGTGGCTACATGTAGCCACTTTCTTGTAACCCCGTTACACTTGGGCCTCACGGTCCTAACAGAGATCACGGAGCATGATCTAAGACGAGGGTCGGGGTAGCTAAGGTCATGGCCTATTGTCCTTTGATCACAATCCCGTCTATATTGAGCGTATATATTTAATATCACTGCAGCATCTCTATCTA
The DNA here is from genome assembly GCF_000142945.1 of Phytophthora infestans T30-4. NCBI lineage: Eukaryota > Oomycota > Peronosporomycetes > Peronosporales > Peronosporaceae > Phytophthora > Phytophthora infestans. The sequence goes on from NW_003303752.1 coordinate 2,057,025, forward strand.
TACTTCGGCTTTAGGTTTCTTTCATATTGTACCCACCCCATGACTCCCACCGCTGATGTAGCTACATTAAGTAGCGAAGGGTGCTAAACAAAAGCCGGATAGCAAGATACTGGACTGTCGACAAATAAAAGCTAGAGTGCGCGGCTCGGAACCTGTCTGTTGTCAAAAACACAAAAAAGGAAAGCTGACCCGCCATATTACGATCCTATGACGAGGTCAAGGGTGTTGTAAAGCTTCTACTGAAGAAACAGAGACGAGGAAAATGATGCAGCCTACACTAAGAGTCCGAAAAATACACTTCATAACTCACCCATGTATCTTTCGGCTTATCAATGTGCTGTTCTCAGATTATTTTTTAACGCTTTATTTCGTTAGAAGGTCAACCAACTCGCAAAACGTTACGGAGGAGGTCACGTGGGAAGACTTTGTAATTTTATTTAATTCAGTTTGTGATGCATACTATAATCTGGTGTCGGATCTATCGCTTTTTCACGGTATTTGCTTAGATCAAATTACGACGCATTCAGCAACAAACTTGCAACGTATGTGGAAGATGTCCACCGAGATTTCTAAACAACGAAGCCCGAAATAAATGTTCAAAACCATCAGATGTTGGAATGTTGTCGTTGAGATAAACGGTTATGTACCTGTAAACCTCGTGGAACAGGGCGTGAATTCTGCTCGGGGGGGGGGGGTTACGCCGAGCTGAAGACGTCATTATGAAAAAAGATTTGTTAATGTGCCGCTCATAAGTTCAATAAGAATCGTAAAAAGAACAAATACCCGGTGAGTCGATTGACGGAGGTCGTAATCGAGATAATTAAGAGTAAAACAAACAGGAAAGGGATTTGATGGTAGAACCGACAGCCCTAGCTCGTGTCTAGCATGAAGCTTGCCACCATCGAAAGAATTCTTGCACGTCATCGAAGGGCGCTTTCTCTGGTCTAGATACAAATTCATGATCGCAGTGTTTAAGGTATCACCACCGAACCACTTAAAGAGGCGAAATAACGCATGCAAAGCCGTACTTCGACCGCTCACGAGCTGGTAGACCAACCACAAACTCAAATTATCAAATCCTAATACATGCATGCTTGTATTGGCATTGAGGAAAACAAAATATTGCTTAGTTCCGAGAGTATGTGGACTTAGAGAACATAGTGAAAGCTTCATTTACGAAGTATAAATAGCCCAGACGAAATTGGTCTATGTGGCGCACATAATTATCAGGTTTACAAAAAAGTGTATTTGTATACAATTAGAAAAACGGACGCCTACCGGTTGCCGACATATTAATAGAGTGGTTTAGCAGCAGGAGCTTGTGCGAGTTGTAGACTAGCGCCAATCACACAAACCTAATCACACTGCCGCACACGTTGGTTTGCCAGCGAAGCTTTTTGAGGAGAGCTTAGTCCGCTCTGGACCTCGTCCTCGTCGAGGACGCCGCTGTGCTCTTCGCCATCACTCGAAACCTACGTAGCGCTCGCTTTTCCTACTGCGGAATTCGAGCTGCCATAGCTCGCATAGCCTCAATAAATGCCATGCGCTCTTCCTTTTCTAACGCTAAACGCTCTCGTTCTAATGCTATGCGGTTTTCCTCGTTCGCTACCTTTTTGAGCTCCACAGTACGTGCAAACTCATCTCGTTCTTCGACGTGTGCCATCAACTCAGCGAACTTGTCATGCTTGCTCGTTCTCCCCTTCATTCCGGTCATGGCCTCGTCCCGCATTGCATCTGCGCGCTCGTCGTCTCGCTGCTTGGCTTCCTTGGCCTGCTTCTTCTCCTCCTCCACCGTCTCAGCGTCATCGAACAGCTCTAGCACGTCGGCGAGCAGGTCGTCCCTCTCGGTGTGCTCTTCATCGATACCACTGGCTGCTGCACTTCTAGCCATTTTGGCCTTGAAGTCGGTGAGCAGCAGAGAGCAGCGCTCTCGGCATCGCCTGCCCATGCAGCCGTCTTCCCGCCACGCTCCACCTCGAATGATTTCGCTGCGAGCACCTCCTTGAGCAGAGCATCGTCGTCGTCCTCATTGAAGCGGACTTGTGTCTTGCGCTTCTTGGTGGGGCGAGAAGACTCCATGGGCGGCGGCTGGTGACTGCTGGTGCAAGATGTAAGCTGGAAGAGCACTGGAACCGTGTGCTCCACCAACTTGTGGTTTACAGTATTCGGATGTTAAAGTGCATAGATATACATTTGTATACGACTTGTAGAAAGCTTATCCGTCGTAGCTACATCACTTGAGCGAACGTGTGACGCTCGTCTCTGGTATTCCTCACAAAAAAACTGGGCGTCACACGTTCGTAGCTTTCTGCCAAACCACTCTAATATTCAGCTGCAAAATCCATAGATGATAACACCCGCCTCCAGCAAGGCCACCACCATGCCGAAAAGGGTGGAGTTGCGTTTGAAGAAATAACTGTCGACTGGACGTACGCCTCGATATTTGTCTGCAACTATCATCTCAGTAAGCAGCACTCAACCTTGGCCTTCCCAATGATGGACTTACCGACGTTGCTGACTTTTAGTTTGATAATTTGAAGGCAAATGCCGAAGTGAGTCTATTTTAGTCCGTCTATCTAATCTGCCTAACTTGCACTGTTCTCCTGTCGTCCCCCTTAGCATCTAAACATTGAGTGTAGAGGCACCTTTTATTTGACATGAGTGTCATCGGCGCTACTATACAGCTGCCTCAACCAAGAAACACCGCTTCTAGCCTGACGCGGGTTTCTCGACGTGCACCCAGATCGCAACGAACATGAGACCCACAGCGATGGAGATAGAGCCCATGAAGTCACCCTGGTACATCAAACTCTGATAGCTCCAGCCGAAATACTCCTGAATACTCATGCTCACGCTCGGTCCCAGGTTGTAGACGATGAAAAATCCGATAAGCTTGGCAGCTAACAGCATGGAGTCACCGTGCGAGAATACGCGGTTGAAGTACGTCACAATGTTTCGCACCATAGCCCAAATGATACTGAGCACTGCGCCAGAGTTCACCAGCACATTCGGCAGCTCCGCTGGCGATCCACGCGGTGGACAGCATCTGAGATAGGTAGATATTGATCATTCATATCGCTTCTCCATGTCTTGACTTCACTATAGCCATAAATGTTCTGCTTTGATGTTCTTCGAAGATCGTTGATGTGTGCCATACCCAGCAAGCATACACCGGCGCCATATCAACAGACGTCCAAGCCCTAGACCTTGTTCAAGATAAATACATACCGCCGCCACACATGATTTTGTCGCACTGGGATCGCTTACTTTGCAAGTGTAGCCACCGATTAAGAAATAAATTTTATACTTGCTGCGCACAGGTACACCTATCAGGTCGGTTACGTGGTACGAGAGATCCCCCGAAATAACAGAAGTGTTACCACATCCATCGAAAGGTGTAGGGATGAGCTGAGCAGTGAGAACCCCGCCAAAGTATGGTAGCCGACATCAGCTTACCCAGCGCGCGTACTGAGCGATAGTGTCACAGCTCGCTTACGCCCCATTGCACACTGTAGGCCCCTCGCAGAGGGGTCGGAGCTCTCGTCCCTACTTTATCTACTACTCCCTTCAACGCCTGTGACGCGGGCCTGTTGTGACTAGCCGCCGCGAACTCGCTCTCGGTGGCGTGATGCCACTATCCTGACTCACACGCCCAGATTTCGACCTATTGCCACGGATCTGCTCTAGGCTTTCGTTCCCTGAACACACCGCTTCTCTGTCTTATTCTTACCCTCTCTGACTCACCACGCGTCCGTAACTTGCCAAGCGTTCACACTCCCTGCTTCTGTCCTTCCAACCTCCACCCGTGCAGCTCTGGCCGAGAGAAGCACCGACGATTCGATCCCCACTAAACCTCGCCAACTAAAGCCACTTGGATCACGCCTCTAGCGCCTACCCTACACCTCGCGGCCATACAGTAGCTCGGAGGGATCTCTCCTCCACGTCTAGTCGCCCGCTGTCGCTGCCTACCCGCTGTCTTGTATTTCCCGCACCCACTGTTGCTTACGTATCTGTGCTCACATCCCAAAGTAAAAGGCGATCCGGCACTGCTCTCCGTCCTCACGTCGCTTCCCCTCTGCACATCGGGTTCCTACAGCGATAGTTGATCGTTCCTGATTCGCTCGCAACCCCAAAGCGTCGCTTCCAGATACAAGATCGCGTTTGTGCGGCTCTAACTCGCCGCATCATGTAACCCCTCACTTCACTGACACATCCAGCATCTCCAACGTGCTTCCTACTGCCCGAATCATCGGGAATCAGCTTTAATGTCCCAAAACAATGGTATCAGCCTAGGGTCTTGAGCTAAATAGTAATTTTTACGTGGGAAAAATACCGAGATGATCCCTTGCTCCGAGAACTTCCCCCGTGAACGGTCGGGCATGTATCCAGAAATTCAAAACACCTCCTTTCTATCGCAGATGTAGACCAGTAAATACGACTATTGATATCAGCCCAATTCCTCGAAGTTACATGTATTAATAGTACCACAGCATAATTTAAGTGTAAGATTACGAGCCCCTGGTGTAAAAGTATATTCTCTCTACTAAGCGTTGGAGGGGACCCTTTCAACAGATAGAACAAACTAAACATTTATTTTTCATTGACTACGACTGGATAGCTATCGACGTGGGAAACCTTTTTTGCACTCAGACGAATAGAAATTTAGTGGCGGAAGCTGAACGACGGGGCTGTCGTAGTTGTCGGGGTATCGGAAGACGTGTCCTTAGTTGTGGGGGCCTGGTTCCACGTATTCCAGCTTGGGGACTCCATCCAAGTTCCCGTCTGCGTCGTGCCAGACTCCGGAGCTGGAGTAGCAGTGTTGCCGGTCCAGGAGTTCTGGGATTCGCCACTGGGAGGAGAGTTTTGCAGACTGTTGGATTCTCCAGTCGACGGAGTGTTCGAGTCTCCGCTTGAGGGGGTATTAGATTCACTTGATGGGGTGTTCGAGTCTCCGCTGGAAGATTTGCTTGAGCGATCGCCGGACGGAGTCTCGGAGTCAGCACCCGTTGACTGTGAAGTCTGCGAGGTCGTCGTTATGGTCGAGGTACCACCGGCTCCTTCAAGGGGAATGCAGTCCTCTACATTGCCACGAGGTAGTTTCGTTAGTAAGAGTAAGACATTACGTCTAAACAAATAACAACTTACTGTAGGACTGCCAAACCGTTTTACTGTCCACGCCCTGGAATGCCAACTAGTAGAAACGCATCTCCTTGCAGCCTCCGCTGCTACACGAGGAGTAATCCACAGGGAACACCGATTTGATGTCCTGGTTTTTCCGTACTTGCTGAAACAGTCGTCCTCGTACAACACCTTAGTGTCGTCAAGCCAAATCTCACACGGACCGACATGCACAAGAGCACGCGAAAAGGTAGCCTTGCCATCCTTGGGAATCGGTTGAGCCTTACCGTTAGGGTCCGTGAAACCACAATCGGTACCGTAGACGGACGTGTCGTCCATGAGCGTTTTCAGGTCTTTGAAGTTGTTGGCCGTCTTCAGAGACTTGAACGTTTCCACGCTTCCGGCGTTGTTACCGTCCCAACTCTCGCTGGCCCAAACGGGATCGATCTGCACGATCCATGCCGAATTCGCGGAGCCTTTGAACTGTGACTCGGGGATCAGCATGTAGCCATGAGCATTGGTGCTGGGAATCGAGGCTGCTAGAACAGCAGCCGACGCGAAAGCTGCAGCAGTGAACATTGCCGGTGAAGTAATTACGTAAGGGTAGCTTGTGGGTCGAAAGGAAAATATGAGAATGAGGAATTGTGAATACCGGAGGCGACCGAACCGGGTGTCGTGTCAGTGCCCCTGGGAGAGTCCCACGTACTGGAGCTCCCTATCATACGATTCTTTTCGAGTCATGACATTAAGTGGTCAAAGGATCAAATACCATAAGCTTATAGCAGCATAATTGACATCGAGCGCTACCACCTGTCGGGCGAACCCTGGGGATCCTCATATTGTATAGGACCTGAAATCCGTCTCCTTACCCAATCGCCAGGCGTCCAGCAACGCCAGCTTGATATCGCGAAGACAAGCTCCTTTTCAGGGTGTTTGTGGATCACTTGAGCGGGTGTTATCAGGTCATGCGTAGAATCTTGACAGCAAATTGACTATCCGGATGCCCACTTCTCCATGCATGTTCGTACTTACTTCGGTTGGCGTCCATCGTGGACAATGGAACTCCGGCAGAAGCTGGCAGCTAAACGTTTTACCTTAGAACTACTAAAATTTAAAAGGCCAGTAGTCGTAGATATTTTTAAACCAATTATTACAAAAAAAGAAGTTATTAAAATGGTGCCTTAGTGAGGGGGCCGGCACAACTTTGAGTGGTTAACAAATCACACGAACACAAAAAGCTGCAAGTCTGTCACGAAAAAAATGATATTGATGTTTATAGAACAAAAACCACTTTTCTTGCAGTTATTTCACTACCGACATGTTGCTTTCTGCAAGACATTTTGTTATATCAGGTACCTCGCACTTATGATGATAAAAACGCATCCTTACAATTTATAAGGTCTTTTGTGTGTCCTATACATGTACTACGACAAACTCAGGCAGCGTGACATACTTGTAGTGTATTGACATGGCCCAAGTCAGGTGTCGATTAAGGTAGATATGAGCACGATATAATTTGGTACGCGCTTCGCTACTTATCATTCGCACAAAACTGATGAGGCGGATGGAATCAATTCGTCCATCAGTTTTGCCATAAGGTACGATACTGGCCAGTGCCTTTGGCGTGCTGTTGTTGCGTCGTAAGTTACCACTCCAGGCTTTGAAAAAGGTTGCTAGGTGGATAAACCCCGATAACGTACACCGACGAATCATCGACAACCATGTACTGTAAATGAACACTCGATGAGCAGAGTGCGTCGCCTAGGAATACATCATGACGCTCATACATTCAAGCGCGACAGTATAGTACATGCAGCTCATGATGACCCCCCCCCCCCACTGGGGTCCGCCCCCCCAGAGGCAATTCTCTCCTCTGTAAAAATCGTCACATTGGCATCATTAAGATTTGCTGTTGCCAATCTCGAAACATTCCCTGACGGAATGTTGTAACTTGAAACTTTCAAGTCCCTGAAACTTCATTGACCTGCTTTTACTAGCAAACATATTATTATACTACGTATAGTAGAACTACATGTAGTACCACAGTACATTAAACAGTAATACTACGTACAGTACAATATTCCATAATCGTGTCGGACGGTGGTGGCGTTTCGTTTGACGGAGTAAAGTATGGTATTAATAAGGGGTCTGCAATGATACATCACTGCTGGAAACTGGTTGAAGACGGTAATGTGCGAATAGTTCTCGCCTAAGTACGAATAGAAGCTCAAAAAAAAAGTCTATCAGCTCTATCGATCATCACCAGCCGGCTTACGCATAACACTTTCCATTCAATTTGTATCATATTGTAGCCGTCTACACAGGGTCAAAGACTGACCAGCGGAGCTACACAACCAATATCTTCACTCAACACTGGCAAAAGCTCGACGATGTTTAGTTGCGACGTTTGCGGCCGTTGCACTTGGACGACGGGGCCGGACTGACCTCTGGGGTCTCTGCGGACGGGGTCTCCGGCGCCGATCCCTGATTCGGAGAGTCACCCGATGCCGGGGCCGGAGTAGGAGAATCGCCACTCGACGGGGTGTCCGATTTACCGCTGGATGGGCTGTCAGATTTGCCGCTTGACGGGCTATCAGATTTGCCACTAGACGGGGAATCGCCGCTCGACGGAGTATCGGACTGACCAGTTGATGAAGACGGAGACTGCTGCGAAGTGCCGCCCCCTCCGGAACCCTCGAGGGGAATGCAATCCTCTATAATGCCACAAGAGATCAATCGTTAGAAACCTCATAATGACCTCTAATACGAGACGTGGAATAGCACTACCAACTTACTGTAGGACTGCCACACAGTCTTGCCGTCCACGCCCTGGAATGCCAGCCAGTAGAAACGCATCTCCTTGCAACCACCGTTGTCGCACGAGGAGTAATCCACAGGGAACACCGACTTGATGTCCTGGTTCTCGTTTCCGTACTTGCTGAAACAGTCGTCCTCGTACAACACCTTGGTGTCGTCAAGCCAGATCTCACACGGACCCACATGCACAAGAGCACGCGAAAAGGTAGCCTTGCCATCCTTGGGAATTGGCTGAGCCTTACCGTTAGGGTCCGTGAAGCCACAATCGGCACCGTAAACGGACGTGTCGTCCATGAGCGTTTTCAGGTCCTTGAATTTGTTGGCCGTTTTCAGAGCCTTGAATGCGTTCACACTGCCTGGCTTGTTGCCATCCCAGTCCTCACTCGCCCAAACGGGGTCGATCTGCACGATCCAGGCCGAATTCGCGGAGCCCTTAAACTGCGACTCGGGGATCAACATGTAACCGTGAGCATCCGTGCTCGGGATCGAGGCCGCCAGAAGAACTGCGGTGGACGCGAAAGCTGCAGCACTCAGCATTGTTCTGTTTTTTGTTTCGTTGTTGGACCACAACACTTAACCGGAAGCCAAATTGGTGAATGAGATATTAATACGCTCAGTGGGTGTGCGTTGATTCCCGGAGGGAAGCACAGTTATGGAGAATCTCGCATCATGAGATCACAAGGTAAAATCTTGGCAGCACCGAAAACCAGATGGTGGGTTTGATCCGCAGTTATTATACTATCCAGGTCTGCGACGTCAAATTAATGCTAATCTGGAAACGTCCCCAAGTTATTAATTCAGTATGTATTCTAGCATGATACAAGATGCTCGCAATATTAATAGCAGCTGCAAGAATCGACACAAGCTTACTTGTCTCAATGTTTCTAGTACTATATTATATGATGTCTGCAGTTGACCAGAACCCCACGCAGCCAAACGTGTATAAAGTAGTACACATGTAGTAATTGATGTATCCTTTCGCGACTAAGAGCTGGTTTACATGCTAGAAAATAATGAAAAGCCATTCTCTAGTGCAGGATTAACAGCGAGGGGCCATACCTTGGTATCTCATGTGTCAATACAACTCATTTCGCATTGCCATTAGATAGGGTAATATCCTTATGATATAGAGCCAATGCCCGACAACAGTTGCTTAATTAGGCTAGCGATATCATGTTTATTATACGCACATGTACTTTAAAGTAAGTAAGGTAATAACGTTCTAACGATGCTTTGATTTCTAATTTTGCGGCTGGCACATACTTGTACTTCAAAGAACATGTCAGTTACTTTTTCAATGATATACTTATTATTATCCGGTGCGATGGCACAACCAGGTCTGATATTCTTGAAGTGTGTACCGGCTGGAACAAACCTTTACATGTACAGTACTGTAGTACGCTTGTATTAATAGTACATGTATTCAAGGCACGCTGTACCAGTACAAGTATTACCTACTACGTACAGTAGTAGTGAAGTAGTCATGTGTTGTACCCTTAATCCAGTGTAAGTAATGCCCGTTTCAAACCACAAAAATTTGCTAAACGTGCAGAAACATATTTTTGCAGATGCAAAAACACCAAAATAAATCTTGGCAACATGTTTATTCATCCCGATTATTGCCCGGTTAGTATTATCGGCAATTAAGGCACCTCCACAAATTTTGCTGTTGCTATTTGCTGTCAACCGCGGTCGAGCTAGCGGCTTTTGTTTATTAGAAAACATAATTAATTAAAAAAAACTATTAGCGGTATCGATTTGCTGATGGTGCGGGGGAGGTGTCCTAAACCCCAAAAGCTTTTATTGTAATAGCGTGTGGATATATTAACCAGATGACATCTTGTTAAGGGACAATAATCGTGTTGAACAATATTCATAATCAAAGTCGCCCAGCACTCGGCTACCAAGGCGGATTGCGAAGCTGCCTCAAAGCTGCTAGATATACAGTACCAATACATACCTTTTTTCTTACAGAGTATCAAAAAAATACAGACCCACCCCTTACATTTTGGATCTATCGATAATTACTTATCGTAAGCAAACCTGCAGATTTTATTAAGTATATCAAAGGCTGCAGGAAGAAATCTTTCATTATGAATAGGATGATTTTTGCATTGTTTCTGTTTCATTTTTGCTTACGTCCAAACGACGTAAACACAATGTGCAAGAATTTGCTGTCATCAGATTTCCATCTGGTTCTTTATAGAGCTCACCGTATCACCAGCAGTTCTTTTAAACGAAATTGTACCAAATGTACTTGTTGGGTCCGATTCACTAAATTGCTTGCAATCAAATTCACTGTTAATTAAAAACGATCCAAATCGTTCTTAAGTGGCCGTTATTCGTACATCAGTGGATTCCTACAGACACCGACGGTGAAATCCGTCACCCTCTGAGCGCCATCCTCCATAGTAGTTCTTTTTTGTTGTTGTCGTGACAGGAAAATCCGTCGCACAATTTTATTGGTTAATAAAACGCATTTATTAGCAAAAAGCAAAGTAGCAAAAATGTGATTATATTTCAACTGTCGGGCACATTAGAATAGCTTTCCGGAAGCTTTTCGCTACGACTTCTTCTGAAAGCTCCCCCAACGCCTCGATCGTCCGTTGTATTGAAGCAAGACGTTTTTTGGCCGCCTTGTTCTCTGCCTTATTTCATCCATAACCTCGTTGTATGTGCTCGATTCGCTCGCGCAGTTTTCGTCTTCGCTTGGTGTCACGCAGACGCACTCCTGCAGACACCAGCACTCTCCATCGGATAATAACTCGTCCCAACAGATGCAATCCTTCCAGCACGTGCACGTTTCCAGCCGTCCGCACTTGCTACAATATACTGATGCTGCGTCATTTGCCGAGTCTTCAGTAGTTTCAGCCAAGAGTTCGTCTCCGCGCTGATGTCTGATAGCCACTTTCCCGTAATTTTCTTTTTTAAAGGCCCCATGACCCAGACGTCTAGTGGCTGGCAGACCGCTGTAGGTTGGGCGGTTGTTGGCAAACCAGGGCCGACGTTGTCTCGGCAACAACATCAAGTCTTTCTTTTAAAACATTTGCGTCGAAGTTATCGAGTATAAGCACTGATGGTGCCTCGATATCGAGCTTAACCAGCTGTCGCACATATATCGCCCACACTTTGGCAACCATCCAACCGTTCTCCTGCACTGAGTATACATGACCAACCGTATATGTTGGTAGCTCCTCCTTTACGATAGATGGCTTCGCACGCAAAATAAAAAGAATCGGAGGTTTCTTTCCTTTACATATATCATATGTATTAATGCCACGTGAATAACAGATTTGCACTATTGCGAGCATGATTCATTCCGCACGGAAATTTTAAGTAGAGCGCACAATACATACCTGGTACATACGAGAAACACATACACCGAATAACGTTAGCTATGTAATACGCCTTATCTGCAGTATGTAAACGCAGGCTTAAGCAAAGTAAAAATTACAAACACTAAGTTTAATCACGGGAGAGATATAAAAAGTCGGCGCATGAGTGGCTGCATTTGTAGTCTTTGATTTGCTGTATTATAATGTATGGTAATCATTATTATCCTGGTAGTGCATCGGGTTTACACGCTGTTTGGACAGCCCTATAGGGATTGATTCACGAATGTGTGGACCACCCTACGCGTAAATAGTCGTAATTCAAATTTTAAGTACACGCGTCTTATAAAACCGATATGTTTCCTTTGCTGTGGCAGGTCATTTGTTTTGTGGAAAAATCGGTTTTGGAGCTCGGAAGATGGGAGGCATCTTTGGACAAGATGTCCTTCGCAGCTTGGCGGCGGCGACGCCTGCCGAGCAGCACAAACGCGTTGCTGCGTTTGGGACCTACGAGCGTGGTCTCATCGCTCACGTCCGCGGGAGTTTGGAGGTCTCGATGGCCGTTCCCAAGGCAACCTGGCCTAGGCCGATAAGGGTAGAGGTCCCCGCATTTGAGGGGAAGGAAGGAGAGAACCTTCACTTCTGGGTCCGTGAGGTGGAGATCGCCATTCAGGCGGGTCTTCATCTCGGACGAACCACTTCAGGGTGGCTTTTGCCCTGTCCCACCTTGGTGGACGTGCCAAGCACTGGGCGTACCCCAGGGAGACGTCATCTCTTGGTATGCTTTGCATCGTGGGCTCAGCTATGTGAACAGCTTCTAGCTGCGTTCCTACCGGCGAACACCGAGTTCCGCCAGCGCTCACGCTTTCTCGCGTGTAAGCAAGGTAAACGTGAGCTGCAGGAGTATGTGCAAGAGATGCGCACGCTGGTGGCATCTCTGGCAGAGAATCTTCTGCCTGAAACATCAAGACAACAATCTTCATGGACCGCCTGAAGGTCGGTCCAACTCGCACCCAGATATTCCGGGTGCAAGTGACAACTATGGAGGAGGCAATTCGAATCATTCTCCAAGAAGAGTACAACCGCAAGCAGGGTGGTATTTCGCGAACATCGCCACGATGAGGATGGCGTTCCTTTAGAGACGGGGCATCGCAGCAATGACGCTGTTGGTTCTGCTTTTACGCAGCCCGTTGATACCGGTGCGTACAGCGAGCTTGAACCCATGGACTCAAGCTCAGCCGAAAGCTTGGTCTGTCGCTACGGGTGCGGCGGACATGGACACTTCCAGCGCGTATGTCCCTCGCCAGTTCTCGGGGTGAGCACAGCCTGTAGACCCCAGGTCCAATGGAGCAGGCCACGGTCAGGTAGGCGAAGGCACCCCGCCCACCAGTAGAGGCGGTATGCCCTACTGAACAGCGCTAAGGCTTCGTGATGGGTGTGCAGGTTGTGCTCACCACGGGACTTAGCCCAGAGAGACGTGCCTCTCTTAAACCGGTGAAGGGCAGTGATGGGCTTCTGGTAGTACACTTGGGGTACGTGAGTACGGTACCCCTTGAGCGTTTAATGAGTTCTGGGGCGTTGATACGCCGCGGGACGTCGCTTGTCGTAGCGACACCCGACTGCACTCTACGTCAGATTGGCAGTCGTGGGCTGTCCTAGGTGAACGTGCCTTTGGTACGGTGAAGGAAGTACTAATAATCTTAATCGGACCTGAACGTTTGAGCTCGATGAACTCGCGCACCGCGGTGTCGCTCGCAGCTCTCGTCATGAACAACATGACTGTGCCGAACATAAGGCACAGCCCGGACTTTGGTGTGAGAAGGCTGGGAAGGGCTTGCCAGTCCACGTCTATGGAGGAGCATTGGTGAGTCATGCTCCCACCTCCGTCATGAGTTGGACGTCTGATACAGACCACCAGGACGCCGAAACGTCTCGGAGCTGTCAACGCGCCGACAGCTCTGTCTACAGCAAGGCCATGCTACGCTGCGGCAATGCCACGGTCATGGGTCTATTGCCCGGCGTGTGACCGGCTACACCAGCAGCGTCCAACGTCGAAGGTCGTCGCGCCGTACGGTTTTGCCAATAAGCGCAAACCAGGTGGGTAACTTAGGTCCACTCGGTCGCCCAGACCTTAACCGAAGAGGAAGACGCTGGATGCGCTTCCTGTGTGGGTAATACAGTATTCCACGCAGCAACCTAGGCTATAATTGAAGAGGAAGGCATTTATCATCCTTCCTGTGTGGGTAGCGCAGTGCCCCACGAGGTCTTGAGTGCCTTTGATGTTGTCCGCGAGACATCACGACGTGGGTAACGAAGTGCCATGTCACGTTAGCCGCCGCAAGTCGGGTCTCAACTTTGTTCAGACCGACGTCACTTCAAGCGACTTGGGCCCAGGGCCCGGCCTCCTCTGACACGGTCGGTGGACATCAACTCTGTCCGGTAACACAGTTACGCACCCAAGGTGGGAAACAGAGCTCCACAGCCAAGGCGAGTAACGCAGTCCGTAACCAAGTTGGGTAACAGAGCTTCACATCCAAGGCGGGTAACATAATTCCGCACCGGGCTGGATGCCTTCGGCCGGCACGTCCGCCCCGGCCGTCCATGCCGGCGCAGTGCACGACGCAGATAGCCGTCGTGTTCCTCCCTAGCTTTGCATGAGGCAAGTAGCCGTCGTGCTGACAGTGGTTATCACAGGCCACGAGAGACTCAATGGTCTGAAGTTTGAGTTAGGAAGGCTCGGAAATACCTTTCCTCCCTAGTTTTGAGACAAGACCAAGTTCCTTACGGAACCAGTCGTCGATGAAGATTGACTACAGGCTGGAGGCGAACAGCCGGGTTAGAGCTGCGGTAGCTCTATCCAAACAGGACAGAGTGGCACTGGAAGCCACTGACGCTAGGTGCCTCGGAATCGCTGAGCAAATCAGCAGTGTAGTGGCCGCATGCAGCCACACTGCTGTACTACAGCCTGTACACCCTCATAGAATTGGAATGTCGTGAACTGGGTCAAGAGAATACGGTATGCCTCTCTCAAAGAATTACAGCGGCGATGTATTGTAGTATATCACAAAGCCATATTACGCCTTCGTTTTGCTAGTCAGTGGCTTAAAGTAGAGTGATACATCGATCACCCTAAGTGAGGCGACAATTGCCCATTCTAGAGCAAGTGTAGGCGCTTTTGAATGCGAGCTAGACCAACAAATCGTACGCTGACACATGAAACTTAATCCTGTAGTGTTGAGTTTCGCTGAATTATAAGTGGTCACGGACCTTTAATAGTGCGCTTCCTAGATTTTTCGGCGGAGCGGCTTAGGATATCCTGCACCGTGGGGGAAGAAGCCAGCATTTATAAAGCGCTTCATTCTTGTATATATATATATATATATAGCTCTGTAGGAAATCTGGAGCTTTCCTTGATTTTGTTTTTGTAAATGGTGTTTGTCTAAGGGCTAAAGGTGTTTGTCAGAGCTGTTCCTTCATCAACCACAGCAGCACTGGTAGATACTTACATATTATTATCCCGTTCATCCACTTACGTCTATAGAAGAATGGTCTGGCCACTCCAATGACGCAAAGTGCTCATCGACTACGTAACAAATGTTGCATACCCTCATAGACTGGCAGTCTAAGACTGCTAAGATTCTTAAAATATCACAAGAAAGAACAAAAGACCACTCTAGTGCTCTCTAAACCTACGAAGGGGTCCGTGAACGAGGAGGGGCACTTATGCGGAGAGCAGGTCTGTAATCATCACTGTCTAAAATACGTTTAATAGTTGTGCTGATATTGTGGCAGCTCAATTAAAGTCCAACCTGACAACTATGTTTAAAACACAAAATGCATTGTGTACATCTTATAGCCCTATTTCTAAATTTGGGTACTACCTGTGGACCTTTTTTGGGTACCTCGAGCTCCCTTAGCTTGAGCTCCATAGTTTCCCCCCACACGACGTGGCCACGTGCACTGGCCCGATAAAGTTATACTATAATAGCATCCGAAATCAGCCGTACACCCAGAAGTACATAGTATACAAAATCCCGATCGCATTTATCGTGCTTCTAATTCGGCCTTTTGGATTTGTCTTTGCGGCTTTATTTTACAAATTGGCTTTAAAGCCGAAAGGCTACAGTATAAAGCCGATTCCCTTCGGCTTTATACGACTCCCAATACATGTATCCCTAAATAAAAAGGGCTAGATGTAAGCCACCTCCGGAGGTGAAAGTGAGCAGGTTATTGTCAAAAATGTGAGCGTAACCCGAAAGGAAATTTGAGCACGTTTTTTGCACTGGTCGACTCCCCCTAATACCGGTAAACCACGCAAAGACGTCTTGAAAAAAAATCGACGCCATTTTCCGCACGTACGTTCAAATACTTAATATTTCGTCTAACTCTACATGTACATACACTGCAGGTCCTCATTCCAACACGCCGTGTTACATGGCCTTGAAGTTGCATGTACTGGTACAGGACAAACCGTGTAATCGTTGGCCTCCATCATCATTCGCGTCCTAAAATGCCTTACAAAACCACAGCATGTTCATTCGTGGAGGTAGAAGCACCTGCTGACTGTCGGTTATGAAGAACCATTCTCCGTAATCGCAATGTTGTGATGTATGGAGCTCATTACGAAAAAGTCGTCTACGATGGCAAGTCTCCTCGAAAACCCATCAAATTTTACGCGCAGACCCCTCAGTGACGGGCTGGTCGGCCCCGTTGTTCCTCGTGGCGTACATCAACATCATGCCAAGCGCGAGGTTAGTCCGCCACATGGCTCCATGAATTCCATCCAAGCCATAAGTAAGAACACTCATGTTCAACCCAGAAGCATGTGCCTAACCTTTGACAAAGACACGGGTGCTATCCAAGAATTACCAGCCCAGAACGCAACAACTACGAAGAGAAAAAGGACCGACACAAGACAAAGCAAAGCGAAGGGAACGCCCAGCGACAACCCGCGATCGGGCTACTACAGGTCATCTCGTCGCCTCGAGCAATGTAGACTCAGCCAAAAGCGCTACCGTGAGAAGAAGCGAGCTTTCAATATGAACATTGTGCAGAATATTGAGCAATTGCGAGAGAAGATCGAGGCTTGCAAGCGAAGACGCCTAGAAATTTCGTTTGGCAAGAAAAACAACCGAAGCCCGTGGTGCATCGTAGCTGACGTGTTCCATCTCCTGGAAAGCCGCTTTGCGTCTCCGTGGTGCAGTGTAAAGGATGCAGACACAACGCTCGATGGTGATCTGAAACATACGTTGACAGCGCTGGAGAAGTCGTTTGCGCTCAATGTTGCTTTGGGGGATTTGCACGGAGTCAGGGAGCTCATGGGTCAGCTTTATAAGTACTCACAGTACTTCAGTAACCCGAGGGTGCACCTGAAGCGTGTTGAAGGGATTGCGGAGGGGATCGTGACGGCCTCAGCAAAACTCAGTCTAGCCGTCTCAGAGATCACTGTGCGCAGCATTTTCCCGCATCTTATTAAGCTGTCAAGGAGCAAATACGACCCTCGGCTGTCAGCTGACGATCGCCTTGTTGGTCAAACTATCGAGTGTGAGTGTGCGCTGACCTTGTTTTTTGACGATGAGAGTGGGCGTGTTGCACGAATGGAGATCACTATTGACTGGATCAGCGCTCTTAGCCAAGTGTTAGGGAAGTTAGGGGACGTGTCGACAGTACTTCAGGACGCTCTAATTACGTCTGATTGTACTATCGGCGGTACAGCGACTAGTGGTGGCGATTCATCGGGGATGGCGACGACGAACCAGACTTTTCGTGAATAACGTTAATACTGGATTGGGAAGCATCGACAGCCAAAATCTGCGTGAGAGGATTCTTGGAAGTTGAATCCGTTTTTGAGCTGTATTACTGTGCTAGCCTACAAGAGCTTGATTGTGCTGTACTCGCAGAGAGCATTAAGAAATTGTTAATATCAACGAGTATGTGAGCATCCCGTAAACAGGTTGCTTTGGGGGGCGACGCAAACCGGTATTATCACCGGTCCAACGACGCCCCCTCTCTCCTCAAATCAAAACAATCTGCCCTTACAAACATCAAGTCATTTACATGGAAACATTTACACGAATCCTTCGCCAGAGAGAAGCAAAGGGAATGCCAGGTTAGTCGCGGGTGTTCAGTTGATGAAGATTGCAATACTGATTGCTAGGTTTATGCGTGCAGGTCTCTCGGCTCGCAACGGACAGCTATTAATACATGCCATGTGCAAGACCCATCGTCGGCAAGCTCGCGTGAGTAAAAAGCGTCGGCGTGGCTTGAACTCCTCAGCACCAGGTCCGCGTCATGATCACGCGTCAGATGTCGGAATTGATAATGTATCAGCAGCACCTTCTAGCGAGCCCACAATTACTTTGACGCACCACTGTCCAGAGAATTTATGCAAGCATCCGAGTCGATGTGTCGAAGTGCGGGCTATAAAGAAAAATGGAGGGCTCCACTGGCTATGCGATCAGCACCGCCAGCTGCAGAATGCAGAACAGTTTCAACGATACCAGCGCCGGAAGGTATTTGCCAATTCACGAAAAACACCGGAACAAGATCTACACAGCGTTGATTCTTCTAGTGCAAAGGCAACGCCACGTGATTCTCCATCTCACAAGTCTCAGTATCGTGCAAGTAACAATATAACGACTGATGAAGTCGTGGTTTCGACAGTTGCGCAGTCTGGAACTCTCGAGAAGAAACAGCAGTGTGGACATCGGAGCATCTGCCATCGGCCACGCGCACTAAAAAATGACGGTGAGCTCCATTGGCTGTGTGACCATCACCGTGAACAGCAAAATGCCCTTCAACGGAGGCGGCGACGGCAGCTATCAGCTGCGCGTCGTATGCTCAACCTCAGAAGCGAACTTACCGTGACGCAAGACACCAATTCGTCAGAGTCAGCAACGCAGGTGTGCAATCGAGCTGGAAGAGCGGATTATTTCAAGGAACAGTTCAATGTGCACCCCAGCAAAAAGGATGCTTCTTCTAGTGAATCGGTCCATGCAGCTGCGATATCGGAGCCACTCCTGAGTATATTCAAGGCTCATCGCGACGAAGTTGTTCGTCGAATCCAAGCTGATCAGTTGTTTCTCAAACACATTGAAGAGTTGTGGGCAGCATTTGGTGCCACAAATTAATTGGCGTACATATATTGCGTTCTGTATCCAAGTCCTCTCTGCTCTTCATCCACTCGACAAGATGTGCTTGTATGACCCCATGATTTCTAGGGCATGTTATCCAATAGGCACTTGATGGAGATATGCTCTGTCGCAGTCTCGAGCGTAGCCGAGATGGCATGAATTCACACGTGATCGACTTGGTGGAATGCGTAACGCTATAGCTGATTATTCGCGCTACGTCTAGGCACGCGGGAGAACTGCGGAGCTGTAAGGCTGCGCGAGCAGCGTCATCGCTTGGATCACCGGAAGAGCAGTCGCCAGTGTCTTGGAGACCGCGGCAGCAGCGCGAGATTCCTCTGCTTCAAACGTAGATATTTTTTCAGGTCGCGTATTGAGTTTTGCTAGTGTCAGAGGTTGTGTCAGGAAAATAGAGTTTCGGTGCTTCACCCGTGATAGTGCTACATACGCAAATGATACAGTAGGAATCGAATTGGTATGAAATACAACTTTGTCGCAAGTCAAGCCTTGTACTTTGTGAATTGTCATTGCATAGGCTAGCCGTAGGGGGATTCCGCGACGGACAACTCGAAGGTCGCTATTTTTCTTTTCCCAAGTGATTTCCCTGGGCACAATCGGTACGATATAGGAACATATTACAAGAACGAGGGACCGAGATATAAATCAGTAATTTTAATGAGAATGATTGGGAGTTCGCTGCCTCTATAAAAAATGAGGTCATAAATGATTCCGTCCGTCCCATTACAAAGTCCTGCTGATTGTTGAAGGTTGAAAGTCAACGTGACAGGAGCACCAACACACAACATCATTTTCGTTGCGACAACTCTATCTCTTTCATTGTTCGTCGTTTTAGCCTCACTAATAAGGGCGCTAACTGTTCCTTCCGGTATATCGCGTTTCTGGTGGAGACGCTTTTGCTGGACATGATGCAGTGCGCTGATATGAACGATGGGTACCTCATTGGCAAGTAAGCTTTCTGCGTTAGCTGCATCAACATCTACATTTTTGTGAGCAATGTGTTTAGCTTTTGAATACCAGCATGGTTCGTGCGCTGAAGGACTACATCGTGAATTAAACAAATTAATGTCAGCTTCGGTCGGTTTACGACTGCGCAAGCGCCTCAAAGCATTGAACCACTCAGGATCACGCTTTCCTCGGTTTTGATCTGTCAGCAGGCAAACGTTAGATATTCCACCCCATAACTTACGCCCTTTACGCTGCACTTCATTGTATACCTGCTCTAGCGGTGTAGCCAGTGCGTACGGAACAACGGGGTCTAACTGAGCGGCATCACCAGTAAAAATGATATCGCGTCCACCAAAAGGCAAACTGCGCTGCTGAGGCCAAATCTCCCGCATTCGTTGGTCAATCTAGTATAAGATTCCGCAAGATATGACACTGAACTCATCGATAATCACTTAATGTACATCCTTGTATCTCTGTTGAAGGTTTTTAAACTTATTGCACCGTGCTTCTGCGAGGTGAGTGACGTGTAAGGGGATGAAAACGCGGTTCGGGAAAATGATGAAAACCCTAGTGCAGAACACACTGTTTGCCCCTTAGTATTAAAAGCTGCAGTACCTTGGTGAGCAAGTAGGAGAATCCGTTGGGAGTGACTTGAAGGAAGATCTGTGAAAACGCAGCGGGTATCTTTTACCAAGTGATCAATAAGCCAACTTTTCCCACTACCGCCTTCCCCGTTTATAATCATTTGTATAGGCGTACAAGGCGTACCTTCGATCACCGCTTTCAATCTAATCCGCGACTGCTTCATTGCCAATGCAAATGGTATCCATTGCGACTCCGACATAGTTTCTTTTGGTACTGAGGTGTCCTCATCATCGGTAATAGGATAGCGATAAAACGTATGTCCACTTGGGTTTGAGTGCGCCAAACTGTCTCTCTCCTTCATCCAAGGCTTAACGCAATCTTTCATGAAGGTTTTTGCTCGTTGAACATCCTCCTCAGAATATTTATGCTTTGCTCTCCACGTAGTTATTCTATTAACATCGTCTGTGTTTACTTCTAAGCTACAGGTATCTTCGTCTGCATGGATACCCCACTGTTTTCAACGAAGACGTACTCGGAGGGAGGAAGTTGTTCACAACATGGAGAGGCGTGTGACTGTCTGCGCAAATCCAACGAGTGTTGGCGAGCTATTTTAGCATTAGATTCTTGCAGCAACTCGTTATCAAGATTCTTCTCCTGCTCATGAAGAAAACGTTCAATGCATTCATCATCCTCTTGAGGAACGTCGTCAAGTGTACGCCAGGGTACATGCAGGAATAACTCCCCGTATCAGAAATCTGGGTCATGTACATCTGGAGCCTTCCAAGGAGATGCACGAATAACTCGGGGTTTTGCGCGTCTTTTAATATAACCGCATCCATCGATTCTTTTCCAGCAATCCTGATTTTTTGTGAGCAAGTTAACCTTGTCATGTAGATCATAGTTCTCAGCAAACGTAGCATAACTTATTGAATCGAAGGCGTCATTTGTTGGGCGGGCTATATACGCTCGTTCAAAGGCTCTAACCTACAAGTTGTTCTTCGGGCTTGATCAGCAAACACAGCAAGTTCCTGCTGCTTGCGAGTGCCAACTCGATAGCAACGCATGTGATGGCGTAACACTTTCACACGTTCAACCGTCCGCGACTTCCCATGCAATGGTAGCTCGCGCAATAGAATGAAATATGCTTCTTGGGTACTAATTTCTCTTATGGACAAAGCAACATTTGCAACTCGTTTTAAAATGGCATGGCGGGGTAGATTAACATCACAGCGCTTCACCGCTGCCGCGATGACCTTTTTAAACCGCGCTGTATCCGGTTCTGCTTTACTCACGTACGCAGCAGTGTACTCTGCAGCACCATAGGCGTTGCCGATGAGTTGCACATCCATATTAGCCCTCCAGGTGGACAGCAAGGCCGGTGTGTATTTATTGGTACTTGTGATCTCTCGTTTTAATCTAGCATTGAAGGATGGTGTGCCATCGCTAGCAATTGATGCATCAATTTCAGTGTGAGGCTGGAGTTTTTTGGGGTAGCCGAACCTGCACTCGCTACTTTTTTTCCTGCATGCAGCACCCGGATAGCAAATATGCTGTTGTACACGATGCAGTATTCTAGACAAATCACACTCCCAGGCATCACACCCGTATTCAGGAGGCCGAACTGTCAAAATATCCAGATTTTCAGCTTTAAAAACGGCACAAGTCGAACAATTACATGCATCTAGATCTGCACGGGTTTTTGAAAGAACCGAAATACTGCGATCAGCAAATTCAACTAATTCGCGTTTACCCTCATCCGTTTTGGATAGTTCTAGTACGTCGGGTGCATCTTTAATCCAAAGCAATGCATGGATGTGAGGGGATCCTCGCTGCTGAAATTCGACTCGCCAAAAGAAATCATCAATCTCACCCAAAGGTTTCTCGCTCCCGCACAATACGTTGTCAAAGAAACATTTAAATCGGTGATGAAAGTAGCGAGCAGCGATATCGGGGTTCTCATTTAGTAATCTTCTCCTGGCCTTCGCAGACAAGCGTCTGCACTCATCAAAGGTGAGTTGCGGGTTGCATGCCTTGAAAAAATCAGGCCATATCGTATCAGCAGCGCTCAAAGTTAAAAAAAATGTTGGCCAGCGTGTCGGCAGAACTCGGCTTCCTATCATACTCATGAGATCGTCTCGAACGTTGCTCCAGTACAAACCACTTCCTCTAACCCCCCTAAAATAAGGCTTCAATGATTCTAATATTTGTAGTGCAGCATCTGTATCTGCATTGGAAGAGCTCGACTGCGGTGAGTCATTTTGCTGTTCTGTATCACTCACTCTTCGCACCAGTCCATCTATTTGCCTCCTTTGAATTAAGTTGAGGCAGAAGAATTTAAAGTTGCTGTGAATAACAAAGCGGCGATCGTGCCATTTCATGAGGTGGGCGCAATATTCAGCTAGGTGATACTCGTGTATCCGACTCTCGCCGCTTTCGAGTGGTGTCAGTCCCGCTTTCGCATCCGGAAACAGAGTTGGAAAGCAGTTCTGCATCAAAGTGTTGGTTTTGTATTCATCTATAGGATCCGTACGACACTGAAGTTCTTGTACAGGATAATCCGATTCTCCACAAGCTAGATTAGCAGCTTGAACTATTTTTTCTAACTCGCTTTGAGTATCTTGCTCGTCTCACTCAAGCTCAAATGTTTCAATTAAGTTATCCATCACATCGGGCTAATTAGTAATGCAATCAGGATCGGAACTAGATGTATCTGTTCTATTGTTGATAGTATCTGTACGAGTAGCGCAAGCAGAGTTTGATAATCCGCAAGGAGACAATAAGGAATTGGAAGCTTGTGCTGTGGCCTCACAAGTCGTTGATGGTGTTGATTCCGTTAGGATCTCCTGCTCTGGTTCACGGTTCAGCTGGTTCTCGTCGATCCGAAGTTGTTGGGCTTCTTCATCAGTGATGGATACACTTGGAATGTCGTTTGCAACGTCGAAGTGATGCAGAGCAGCTAAATTCTCCTCTGAAATCCTAACATTTTTGTAAAGAGGATTATTTTCGATAAGCCAACATAGCGCTCGTCGAAGTAAGTCGGGTCGAACTCGAACAAAACTAGACGATTCCGTTGTTTAGGTCTTTAAAAAAACGACACCGCATTTACGAAGGGGACGTGGGAGATCGAGGACAGCTTCAACAGCACTATTCCAGTAATTGATGGAGTTACCACGAGTAAATTCTTGGCCATCGCAATAGAGGTTCACACAGGTTGCAAAGGAAACACCCAAACCGATAAGACGTGCCTCCATCCGGTTCAGCACGGCAAGTTCGTGAGGTACAGGAGCCACACGGAAACCACTAGCCCTACAAAATTTAGGCACTTTTTTCTTTTGCAAGGAAGTTTCACATCGTCGACAAAACCAAATCATAGATGTGCCGCAATGTTCGTCGTTCACAAGTGCTTCTGGTATGACCTCACATTCGCCAGTGCTGTTACAAAGGGGACGGTACAGATCTGCACCCGGATCAAATCGTTTCATTGAGGCATGCTCGGACTTGGTGATTTCACCACAACTACCGCATACACGAAGAAAGGGAGCATCGACGGCAGCGTAAAACGCTGCAAAACCCACACAACAGGAGCCTTGTTACTCCGATTGGACATAAAACCCGCTTTTAGTATGCGAAGCGTACCTTTTGCATCTTCACTTCGGTCGCCATCGATAGGTCGATCCTTCGTCTTTGTCTTGCTACGCTTCGCACCACGGGGCTGCAGTTGAGCAGCAGCGTTCCGCTTCATAGTTTCTTCGTGACGTGCAAGCCGTTTCCTTGCATCTTCAGCTTCAACGGCTTCGACGGGAGCTGCATTTGTTCGTCGTTTTTTTCGTGGTGTTCCCAATGCTGCGAGGGTCCGCCTCGCGGCCTTTGCGGCACGAGAATCTTGGCTTGGTTTTACCATCTTCCATTGAACATATCTAGTTAGGACTGCTCTCTAGTAAATCATGTTCAGTGGCCAATACTACTAACGTACCCGAAGAAGTTGATGATGTAGCACCACACGCTCTAGAACGGCACGCAACGTTTGTTGTATGTGCGTCGAATCTGCAAATTCGGCGCAGCTTGTCCTCAGCAGCGTCCAATTTGACGCACACCAGCACGGAAACTATTTTAGACATCACCCAGTAAGTCGATACCGTAGTACTACAAGTTCTACTTGTGTTAGACGATAGAGTTGGCTGCATCGACTTCTAGACTCGGATCACGCATACGCTTGACATCCAGCAAGTATGTCACAGCGTGCATCAGTTAAGACCATGGCCAATAACCCCCCTGAACTGCTTGCACTACACTGAGGCGTACTTGAATCCCCGTACACACATCCTACGGAGATGCATGAGTCCAAGTTGTCTTTCTTCTAGATATACAGTGGCGGGGACGCAGCTGCCTTGAATCACTCGGTGAGAACTCAATGATGACGATGTCGGGAGGTGATGTCGTTTCCGTGTGTACTTCAAGTATGCTTCCCTACGGAGAGGCATGAGTCCAAGTTGTCTTTCTTCTAGATATACAGTGGCGTGGACGCAGCTGCCTTGAATCACTCGGTGCGAATTCGACGATGACGATGTCGGGAGGTGATGTCGTTTCCGTGTGTACTTCAATTATGCTTCCCTGCAGTGAATCGGTGTTTAATAGGTAATCTTGAAATATTAGTAGTGCTAGATGTCCGAGTAGTGCAAATAGGTCGTGAACAATACAAATCTGGAATGTATTACAAATTCAAAGCTTGACTACATCGGACTACAAAGTCAAAGCTTGACTACATCGGTATCAGCCCACGTCAATCAGGTGCCTTGCACAGACATTTCTTCGTGCGCTTCAGTTTAGTCATGTTAGTAAACCCACCATCTATTCTGCATTGATTTTTTCCTCTCACCTTGGTTGCTGCGTTTCCTCCTCCATAGTCGATCGTAACCTCCTCATTAATATTAATAAGCCGCTTCGCGAAAAACCCGCAACAAATTTCGCCGTTGACCTCCCAGCGTTCGACCACGCAGTTGAACCGGCAGCTATGGTTCGCGAATCTTGCCAGACCACCGATAGCACGAGCATCAATAACCTCGTTATTTGCGGCGGCCATGCCGTAGAAGTTGGTGATCATCTTCATTTCCTAGATAATTTCAAAAACACTCAAAAAGTTATTTATGATTCTGTAAGACGTTATAAGCTGTGACTTACCCTCTCTCGGCGCCGATACGTTGACGTGCGAATTACTTCACCAGTGTATTGACACACAAACGTTCCTGGTAAAATTTGCTGGCAAGCAAATAGCGATATCCCTTTGTCGGGAAGCTTCTTTACTGACAGCTAAACATTGCTACCATCCTGTATTTGCTGATTGCTATAGTGACCTCCCGTGACGCATTTTCCACGTACACATTCGACTTGCATCTGCACAATGATTAATTTTGTGCACGATTCGTCAATTGTCTGTTGATTCTAAGCTTACCGAACGATTTTCACAACCGATATCGCAAGTCAGAGTCCAGTCCTGCCCTGGCTGGCACTTGCATTCAGGGATTTCGTCCTACAAACACCGTTAGATAAGACCGACATTTGAGGCAATTTTGCAGCATCCTACCTCGTCAAGAAGTCGTTGTGGTCTACAGGAAAATTGGTTCTGGTCCGCACATTCATACTCGGTGAGGGCCTGTAAGACAGTTCGCTCTTCCACCAACTTTTCTTCATAAATTAGCGAGATATACCACAGCAATGGACCTAAATGCTCGAGATCAACTCACATGTCTGACAATCCATCTATCGCGCCTAAAGTTTGCCGCAGCCTCACCACCAACCAAAACGCTATCCATGGTGGACTGCCGACGCGGCATCATGCCTGTCGTTTCGTGAGTAGGTCAAATTCCAAAGTGGTTGCGACAGGTGGTGTTTTCGCTGCGATCTAGAACTAATGTACCTCTGACCTGCTTTGATTAAGAGCTTTAACGACTCCATAATCCCCGTATCATTTGTATCAGCACACCTCCCAAAACTATGTTTCATATTGATCTTCAATGCTACAAGTGTGGTTTCATGTTCGTGTCGTGCTATCATCATGTTAATCATGCAAGTGCGAGCTTTCCAACATTCATATGTACATCTGCGAGTATCGTTCTTCTCCTAACCATCCTAACGTTTCACATTGCGAAATTAAACTTTTCATGAATCGCGCTTGATTCATCACGTCGTTCTTCACTCCAGCGTGCAAATTTCGCGCTCCTGCTCCAGCACTTTTCGGGCTGAATTGAGGTCGGCATTGTTCCAGGCGGCAGTACTACCCTTGACACCGTTTGCTCTTACGTTACCCACGCGACGCTACAGCACCACGCTTCCGAGGCGCCGTCGCTGTTGCAAGAGTCTCTACACTGCCATCATCCTTTTGCCCCTCGTTTTCGTCGTGCTGTAGCAGGGCACGAGCCTTGGGGTGGCCTCCCGACGATACTTGACCAACTTTTCGTTTGAGCACTGGACCCATCGTTTCCACGACCCGATCCGAAGCACTTTCGTCAAGTTGAACACTGCCCTTGGCAATGTCGGAATAGTAGCCGACGCTGTGCACTTGCTTGAACTCGTACACGCGCCGACACGGAAGTGCATGCGCCCAGTTCTCGGTGATCCGATCTTCTTCTTGGCATCCCAGACAGTAATTTGGGCAATAAATGGCTTTCGGTTTACCGAATTCAGCTCATTCAACGCCTCTTGCACACCGTAGAACGTTGCATAACCACTGGAGCTGACCAGCGTAACGCGCGACCCGTTGTCCGCGCTCAATCGCTTGGCATTGTAGCAGCACATCTTGACGGTGATGTTTACGCCAGCAGGAGGTTCACGCGCAGAAATGAATTCTCTCAGCTCGTTGACATTGGTGAAGAAGTTGGTCACCTCTTCCTCTCGTTGCTGCAAAACTGCGCTGCGCAAATTGTCGAGCAACTCCATGGTGGTGATAGAAGCTTGGGTTTTCGGGTAAGTCGTATGGGTGGAGGTTGTGCTCGACGCTGCAAAAGCGGAAGTGAGAGCTTTCTCGGCCAGCTCGCAGGGCAAGCTTGCTGTGCGAAGGCTTGGTGGCTTTGAGTCATAGCGAGCTCTGAGCCGACCGCATACACATCCGACTTCTAGATTTGTAGCACCCACTACTGCGCACTACTTCGACCAACACGGCAGCATTTGATTTGCTAGAGTTGTGCCCGATGGGCTGAAGTGTTCGACTTCTAGGCGCACGTGCGTGAAAAGGATACGATTCATGTCCTCGACTCTCCAAGGCATTGAACCGCGCGCACCATTTTTCCAACGCAGCGGGAATGGATTGGTCAGGCTCGCACCCCGCCGGTCTGTACAGCTTACAACTGGATACTGGACGATCTTCTTGGCATCATTACTACTATGTATGCTATTATTGCTGTCCTTGCTTTCTATTAGAAGTGTCTAGCCCCATTCGCATCATCTCATCATGGTGCAATATCCGCCACCGCATTGTGAACACGATGACATGTTTGTCTTCTCCTCATCTTTAAAACATTAGTGCTGAGTCGCGTTGAAGCATGTGAGCTGTCATTGTTGAGTGCCAGCGTGACCCATGCGGCTTCAACATGCCGATATTAACATAAAACAACTCACAGCGTCAGTACTTCTCCCTCACTTTTTACGGCCGCCTCGAACCCTGCCGGCTTTTTACAGTATAAACTCTTGCAATGAATTAGTCTCATTTAGTATGAGTACATCCATATATGTGAGTAGCTTCGAACTTAAATATTGGCACAGAGCCGGATGGCTACAGAATTCCTTGCGCTAATTCTTCTACAAAAAGTACCGTTTTAGGTCAAATCCTACTCCGCCTGTTTGAAGACCTCCGACGGGTCGCTATAAAAATAACCCTCATTTTAGCGACTGTTAACACATTCCCGGAAGGTGATTCACCTCAACCTTCTATTTATATACTCTAAGCTTATAGCTCTTCCTCCATCCTGGTTCGTAAACAGAAGTAAAATTGCGATATTTTGGCCCCGGAAGCGCAATGATAAATTGTAACCCTAACCTATTTCAAAACTTATACTGTAAAAAGGGTAAGAGCACAAGTAAATACGGGGGCTTCGCCCCAATGATATTCTTCTTGGCTTCGTTTTAAGATTTTGGGCCACAAACTTCAACTTCGCCAATCATCCCCTTTCAAATCAGCCAATCGCTCGCTCGAAGTTCGTCACCAACTCGAAGTTCGAAGCCAGTCCCCATTCCGCAATTTGCGCCCAGACCAACACTCTGCAAGTTTAAACTCTTGCACTCAATGCGGCCGTTCACGCTGCAGAGTGTGACGTTCGTGTTGCATCAGCAGCCGTACGCTGACGTTCTGGACCAAGTGGGGGGCCTCATCGCCCAATACCTCGGTCCCAGAGCCAACCTGTCGCTCTCGGACGCCTGTCGCTTCCAGTCTACCGTCCTCTTGGACTGGATCTGGGCCTCCAGCTGCGTCTCCATAGCGTCAAGACCCACCCACTGGTCGCTTGACAACTACCTTCGCTCCGACGAGTTCTACAATCGCTGGGAGTTCGTCGAGTCAGTGAAAGTTGCCGTAACTCTCGACAACGTGCGCACCTTGCAGTGGCTGTTCCGTCACTTCAAGGGATGTGTCGTGCTCTCAGATGTGGTGATCATGGCTGCTGAGAAGGGCAGCATGCCTGTCCTGGAGTTTCTACTGGCGAACGACTCCACAGAGGGCAACAAGGTGCAATGGGGAGCTGCCTCAGTCCAGCAAGCTCTTCGTTGCGGTCACCTGGATGTGGCCCATTGGCTCTACAAGCACACGCCCCAAACCGACACTACAGAGGAGCAGCACGAGTGGACCATCAAGGACGCTATGGACGCTGGAGATATCGAGTTCTGTCAGTCTCTATTGCCCAAAGGAGCGTGCATCTTGGACTATACACGCTACTGCGATATCCCCGAGATGATCGAGTGGAAACTCGACTGTGGCTACTTGAAACGCGACAAGAAAAGTGCCGCCGTTGCTATTCGGGACTTGGCAGTGACCGGTCACTTGGATCTGATCAAGAGAATCGCGAGTGAGCACTTGAATCTGCCACCCCAGGACCGGATCGAGTCGCACAGGTGGGGTGAAGCTCTCAAAGAAGCCTGCAAGACGGACAATCTCTCGGTCGTGAAGTGGCTGCTGGAGCACCCGACTGGACGTCAAGCTGTCCACACGATGAAATCCACCAACAGTCTGTCCAAACTGCTGTCACACTCTGCCGAGAAGGGCAACGTCGACGTCATGCAGTATCTGTACGAACAAGGAGCAGTCGACAAGTTTGGCAACGCTCTGTTGGATGCAATTCGCACGAACCAGATGGGAGCGGTCGAGTGGCTTCTTCAGCATTTGCCGGACTCGGAGCCAATCCCTGACTTCGCTGTCATGCACGAAGCTGCCAGACGTGGACACGTGGGTATGCTGCAGTACTTCCAGAGCTTGGGGTCATCAGGAGTTCCTGGATTCTTCTCTGGTAATCAGGATGGCGAAGGCCGCGAAGAAAGGGCTACTAGCATGGTGGTGGGGGATGCCGATGGCTATCGTAAAATGATTGGAGGGGGTGCTACTATCGACAAACTTGGGTGTCAACGGACCCCATGGATGATGCGGCTGCAAATGGACAGCTTGAGGCTGTTCAATGGCTGCATGCTAACCGTCAGGAGGGGTGTTCGACTGCTGCTATGGACTGCGCTGCAGCGAATGGACATCTGGACGTTGTAAAGTGGCTACAGCTCAATCGCTCTGAGGGTTGTACCTCAAACGCAATGGACTTCGCGGCGGCTAACGGCCACCTGGAGATTGTGCAATGGCTACATGTCAATACGTCAGCGGGTTGCACAAACAACGCCATGGACGTCGCTGCTAGTGGGGGCCATTTAAACGTGTTAAAGTGGCTACGTGGAAA
Organism: Phytophthora infestans T30-4; assembly: GCF_000142945.1. Classification (NCBI taxonomy): domain Eukaryota; phylum Oomycota; class Peronosporomycetes; order Peronosporales; family Peronosporaceae; genus Phytophthora; species Phytophthora infestans. Next base: position 2,086,893 of record NW_003303752.1, read on the forward strand.
CCGAAACGAAGGCTGCACCGTCCGAGCGATCGAACAAGCTCTGAGCTTCGGCTTCTTGAAAGTCGCTTGCTGGCTACGGCAACAACACCCCGAGCTTGCCCCCGCGTCTGTTACTTTACCAAGCCCTACGGAGGTATTTGGTGTGTTGCTGTTCTTGAGCGCGGAGTATCCGGACCTCCTCACGACGGAATTTGCTCGAAGTGCTCGTGACGATGTTTCGGGGAGATTCGCCACGGCCAATGATGTCCCGATCTCAGAGTGGCTGAGGCGCAACTATCCCGTTCCAGACGTTGCGGAGGAACAACGTGAGCGGCATTTTGCAGAGCGAATCGCGGGGAATATCGCCCAGCAGATAGCACGGCAGCTGGGTGGTGCAGCACGCGTTCACGTGGTTGGAGGCCAACAAGGTGGTGGACATGACGATGCTCTAGGAATGTTAATGAACAACTTCATTATGGTTGCTCACGACTCCGACGATGACGATGTGAGCAGCAGCGAGGAGGAGGACGACGATAGCAACAGCGAGGACGACGATGAATGAGTCAAAGAATGCCATAATTCTGAAGAGGATACTGAGGACGATACAGCAAAAAACCCAACCAACACCTTGACGTTGAAGGACAAAAAATAGGACCAAAATATAGCGACTTGGCTTGGTAGTCTATGGACATAAAGCCCTTTACGAATTCTATCGAGGGTATGCTTTCAGCTGCAAAATAGAATTGTCAAGTGTATCACTAATAACAAATCCTTTTCTGTGTTTTGTTCTTTATTTTAGGACAAAAATTACATTTTAACTTGAGTTCAATAAGAGAAAACACACAAACGAAGTCTCCATAGTTTGAAGGGGAATCTGTATATCAGACACTTCGCACTTAAGCTGGAGCGCATCACCCCCCCTTACAAACCCTGAGTCATTTTTTGTATAAAATGGCTGCATTCATTTTTTTCAGAATTACGAAACTAGCCTTGCATTAACTGCCACTCAAACTCAGGGAATTTTACACGACACCGTTATGTTGCTGATATATCGGCGTGCTTAAAGCAAGATTCGGATAAGCTGCGCAGCCTAGTTAGTGTAGCACTGCTTACTTTGACCACGAGCGATGAGTAAATTCACTCCTTTAGCATGAAATTGCTGATGGATGGGTTTGCTTGATTCTCCGATGATGATTGACCTTCTGCTCGAGTATCAAGCACATGCTTTGTGCCATAGCGCGTCTCTTGAATTACTTTGAATAAGATAGGGAGCTAGCGTCTGAGCCTCAGACTCTGAGGGTGCTAAAATGGAAGTGCGTAGAGGGGAATAATACACCACAACAATCGGTACGTGCGCATGTTATTGCAGATGATAAAGAGATTCCTTGGGCGTGGAGTCTGTTTTTCATAACTGTATTCCGTCCATACAAATTCAGATAGAGTACCTTGGAGGGAGTTTTTCTTTTTTTCCTGTTTACGGACCATCGGCGGATTATTTCAGCTCAAACTTACTCATGCACAACTTTGTCACTGCAGACACAACAATAAAGTCTTGCTGAATGACGAATGAACACACGGAAGAGATGCCGATGCTTTGTGTAGCCTGCCTCTCACTTACCACCTCGCAAAATGTACGCGAAAATGGAGCAGGATAAACCTGAAGACACCAACTTTCTAATACTTATTATGGAAAAATGCGCTGGCCAGAATGAGTCACGTGCGGCATTTATGTTTTACGCCGTGATATCCGTCGTATTTTCCAAAAATGTAGTATTGCTCTATTCACTTCAAGGCCATTCACACGATGCCGTCGATCGTGTTGCTGCGTGTTGTCGACGAAAAAAGGAAAGCAGTCAATTTCTACTCACCCGAGCAAGTTGTATAGAAATAACGAACCTGAGCCCGTGCACGCAGCATATCTTGATCACCGCGAAACACAGAGACCATTTTTTGCGGATGGGAAGATTAGTTTTGCTCAGCAAAATATTTTAAACGGATACCGGTCGGCTACACGAACAACTATTTTCTTGAGATTGACAGTCACGATGCGTCATCTCGTCACGACAGAGCATTCAATTACATAAATATTTTCACTTATTGGTGATGGAGATAGCTTAACAATCAGAAAGACTTTTCTTTCTGATCAGTTTTACTTTGATGTTAGCATGGATATAGCGTCTCGATTGCGGAAGTAACGCTATAACGACAACCTGATCTATTGCTCGCGCAAAAAAGATGAAATCTCTGTCGCTGAAGTATTTTCTCAATTCGGTACAAGCGGCCACTCTACGTAATTACATTGGAATATCAATGCATAACAATAGGATTCGTGAGATTCAAATATGGTGGCTGCTACGATGGCGAGCAAATTAGCCAGAAATTCGGCATCTATTAATGTGTATAACCAATTTTAAAGGTTTGATTGTCTTTATAGTACCTTTTAGTGCTGATTTGACTGTGGTGAGTTATTGGTATACTCTAATCCATTTTTATGGTACACCCTGCGATAGGAATCCTTTTAAATAGGCATAAAAAGCGGCTATGACTACCGATGGGATTGCCTTTACATGTCGCTCCGATTCTCACCACTTCGCATAAAGTGAAGTCTACTGCTGCTGAGCAGGAAGGGGTAAGGCACTTTGGTGAATCCGATGCTGCTGCACTTAATAACATGCTCTCCTCCCAACGTATCAGCTGTAAAGTCCCTACGAACGAAAAGTCTTTGTGTACTCGGTGTAAATGTACTGCATGAATAATATTATTGAGTGAACTGGTAGTATGATAAATTAAGATATATCATTTTCTTACTCCCGAAGCACCGATACCATCCAAATTTGGACAATATTGTTCAATCTGTACATTGGTATTTTCATAATTTTGGCAATTAAACCAAACCAAATAGTTTCTTGCGTTTTTTATTGGTTCAAATGGTTATTTTGTCGTTCAGCAACATGGTCGTGCGATGGTACTCGCCGCGAGTGACTAAATGGGTTGTTATCGTGGTGCTTGGACACGTGTGGAAGGCAAAGGTTTCTAGCTACACGGATCCAAGTTTCTTGAGCTTGGGAAGGGAGATCTCTGTTCGCAGTGCAGATCCGAAATTCAGTTCTTGCGCCGCGAAGAGTCACTTCTAGTGACACTAGATTATCACTCAATGAATCCGAACAGTACTACAAACAATGGCATTTTCGACAGGCACTGAAAGTCGCAGCGGGACGAGGTGACATCAAAATGGTGAAATGGTTTTTCTACCATTTCTCGGGCTTGCAGTGCCCTCGGAAGTGGTGACCAAGAAGGGGCATTTCCCGGTATTGAAATATTTGCAAGTCGGCGCTGGACGCGAGTTTAAGCACGAGACTAAGCAAGTGAAACTTGTCGAGGACGTGTGGGTCGACAGTGTTCCTGTGATGCCACCTGGATAGGATAGGCCGGGAAATGGCTTCATACCAACACGACAGCAGTCTGTACTACGCTCGCTATGGATTCCGCCGCAGCGCAGGACCGATTGGAGGTGATCCCTTGGCTGCATAAAAACCGGTCGGAAGGATGCACCATCAAGGCCACCGAGCATGCAATGGCCAACGGGAATGTGCGTGTGGCGTCGTGGATTCACTAGAGCTGATTCTGCAGTACAACACACTGTGGATTTACCCTGAAAAGGTGTTCGATACTCTGCTGTTTTTACAATATATTTCGCTGTTCACGGCGGAGTTTGAACGCAGGACCAGGAGCGACATTTCACAAGAGTGTGCTGCCAGCAGCGATTTCCTGATTGAAGCTTGGCTAGAGGAGAAATACCCGGGCCAACCGACTGAAGCGAGGCAAGGTCTCATCTGGACCACACTGTAGCGTAGTGTTAACATGATTTTTAGAGTGGAGGAGTAAAGTAACGACAGTTGAGACTGAAGTTCGACTTTGGAATATGATTCAGCCTCGTCCCAAGGAGAGCAAAATGCTGGGTCGAGATTTCGTGGACTTGGCAGTTCGACGTTTGCTGCTCGTCCTAAGCGCCATTCGTTTCGCTGTCCTGCTACCGAAGCACATTAACTTCTGGCTGTGCGGCCGAGCTGTGCGTGCTGCTTTGTATCCACGTCGTCGGGCATCACGAAGATTGATCCCATTTCGCGTGTTTTCCGCTATCGTCACAACGATCGTGGTGATCATTTTCACAATGGTGAGAATTTCTATGAAGATTTTGTTGTGTGCCGTGCGGTGGCCTCCTGCGATTCAAAAGCTATTGGTGTCCAGGTTTGGAGACAAGAATAAGTGGAAATGTTCCAACAAGCAAGCGAAGATCTGGAGCAAAACATAAAGGAGCATCGACGGTGGGCTATTTTAGTAAAAAAAAAAACATTTTTCTGAAGCATGAGTTTTGCTGAAAACTTTTTTCAGAAGTGTTTTCTTACAGTTTAAATTTCAAAGGTGATTGGCTCAAACTTCCATTAGCCAATCGTTTTCGAATATGTATTGGCTGGTTGTCTTATGCAGCAATGCCATCTTTCCAGCTCGGCATCGTCGAGTTCGTCCTACGTGGGCATCCAGATGTGGGCAGCCTACCTCACATCGGACCCTTTGTCGCCAATTTCCTTGGTCCATCATCCAACCTCTCCCTAACTGAAGCGTGCAAATTCGGATCAACTGTTTTGGCGTCTTTACTCGCTTCGCCGACCTCTCGCGTCGTCCAGTGAACCTACCCGTCCTACTCTGTGCAACTATTTACGATCAGAAGAACAGTACTACCAGTGGCAATTCCACAAAGCGACGCAGATTGCAGCAGCTCGAGGTGACCTCAAGATAATGGAGTGGCTGTTTACCCATTTTTCGGGTTGTGAAGTTCCATCGGAAGCAGTCACGAAAGCAGCTGGAAACGGCCATCTAGCCATTCTCGAGTTTATGTTAAACAACGACGCAGGGTGGGATTTCAACCGAGAGATCGTCCAAATGAGCTACGGAGAAGGTGGCGAAGACTCGTGGTTCGAGAGCGTCCCGGCGTTACCAGAAGAGTGGGACGGTCCCGGTAACTTGGTTCGATGGGGAGGCCAATCAGTGGAAGCTGCTGTCCGTCGTCGTCACTATGAAGTTGCACGTTGGTTGAAAGAGTACGTGCCCTACGACAGCACAGAGGAGGAGCTTGACATGATTGTGGGGATTGCTGTGAACGATGGAGCCATGGAGTTCGCAGAGTTTCTGATGCCTGCGGACCGAGAGATTTTGGAATATATCCACGAGATGGCCAAGCCTGAAGCAGTCGAGTGGGTGCTGGAGAGGGAGGACGTGAGGAAGAACCAAGACTTTGGAGCGTATGGAATTGTCATGGCAGCTTCGCATGGCAACTTGGATCTCATGCAGCGACTGGCTCGGATTAGAAACAAGAGACGGAAAATATCGCGCTGGCCGAGAGAGTGGAAGTTTTCCATTGCATTGGCATGTAGCCGTGGCAACTTTGAGATGGTCAAGTGGATGATGGAGCACCCGTTAGGTGCTGGCTTGAAAGATCACTTCGTGTTCGACGGTCTTCTAGATGATGCGGCAAAAAGTGGAAACGCTGAACTGGTGGGTTATCTCTTGGATCAAGGCTGTGATGATACCAGCGCCCATGCTCTTAGAAACGCAGCGGCAGAGGGTCATTTAGAGTGCATGAAAGTGCTACTCGAACGCTGCTCAACGTGCATGTATAGTGAACGCAAACCTGTCGAGACCGCAGTAGTTGAAGCTGCACAGAATGGTCACCTGAAAATTCTCCAGCTCTTGCACGTCCGAGATCCACCGTTGATGCATCCATGCACAGAACAAGGCACGACATCTTCGAAGCGGAGGAAGATTGAGCACAAGAATATTTGGTGGGCTCGATCCATTGAAGCTTTCAACGCTGCGGCGGGTAAAGGGCACCTAGAAGTGGTGAGATGGCTACATGCCAACAGATACCGAGGGTGGACCACCGATGCTATGGACGACGCTGCTGGCAATGGTCATTTCGAAATGGTGAAATGGCTACATGGCAATACCAAAGTTAAATGTACAAAGAGAGCGATGGACGACGCTGCTAGAAATGGCCATTTGGAGCTTTTGAAGTGGCTACAGACCAATCGCTCGGAAGGATGTACCCATCGAGCTTTCAGCCATGCCGTCAACAACGGACACTTGCGAGTGGCCTTCTGGCTTCGTTTCAAGTGTGTGACTCCCCCTCCACCGAATAATCGATTCTGGCTTTGCTCGAAAACCCAGTTCGACGTGCTTTTATTTCTACGAATGAACTGTCCCGACATCTTCACGACTCAATTTTGTCAAGAAGCGAAGTACGATTATTCAGGCGACGCGGCCAGGCCAGGCGATTACCTGATTGAAGAATGGCTAAACGACCATTACTCAGGGTACCCTACCGAGGAGGAATAGAACTTTAGGCGCATGCACGTAAGAGGTTGCTCTTGCACCGAAACATGTAGAGCAAAAAAAATCAGCATTTAGCCCAGCGTCAGATGCGAAATGGGTCGCGGCTGCAATATTCAACACTTCCTGTCGGAAGATGCGTCATCTCGCAGTCAAATGGGATTGGCCTCATAACCAACTTGGCTTCGACAAGCATAACTGTCACCATTTACGATACATGTAGCGATGACTCGGCAAGTGATCTTGTCGCATACAAACAGCTCAGTGCTTTTCAAATAGAACGGTACCCTGGCACTCTTAGGATTTTTGGGTGTGTGTGTGGGGGGGGGGGACTTGCAAATTAATATGTCTTCTTGAAACTAAAAAAAATAAAGAAAATGTTTTTGTTTTTGAAAGTATTTCCGAGTACCTAAGCGCATCCTGTCATTTTCAGTTCGTCACTTCTGATTTATAGTATAACTATTATGCAGGGATTTTTCAAGTCAAACGATTGCGAATTACAGATAACAGCCATCCATCTATCGGTCCCACTAAATTTAATTGTCACTCCACCTTTTTCGCGCAACAATGTTATCGTGTATAAAAGTGGTGCTTCGTCCCTATCCTAAAATCAAAGAAATCGAAGATGCATCGTGGGTCATCTCTAATTTCCTCGGCCCTCCGCCAAACATGACGCTTGAAGAAGCCTGTTCCACAGGGCGCGTTCGGTTGTTGGACTGGATATGGGCATCGAGTTGCACATCTGAGGCTGACAGAGTGGCTCAGTGGACACTCACCAACTATCTGCGGTCGGATCCACGCTACTATCGCTATCAGTTCTCGCAATCGATGGATACGGCAGCTGGTCGAGGTGAGTTGGAGGTTGTGAGATGGCTATTCTCCCACTTCTCCGGCTGCGAAGCCCCTGTCGGCGTGGTTGGTACAGCTGTGAAGGCTGGTCATTTGTCGGTGGTGCAGCTTCTTTGGACGCTCTTCTCGGAAGCTCGACATACAGGAAAAGAATGTACCAGTGACTGCGTAATTATTGACGACAAGGGCCGTATTCTCGATGAAAAATTATATGGTGAATTTTTCGAACGCGGTGGATCTGACAATATTGTCTGTTGGGCGGACCGGAATCGTGTTGCTTGCTGCTGAAAACGGTCACTGTGACATGGTACGCTGGCTGTGTGAGAACACTGTGGAAGAACAAGAGAGACGTGGCGATAACTATTACCAAGTGATGAAGCATGTGCTGAAGCTCGGCAGTGATGACCTTTTCAAGGTGTTGTTACCGCCAGGCAGGTGTGTGCTGACTACGCAAAGGGCTGTCCCCGAAAAGAAATTGTTCAATTGATGCTAGATTGTGGCTATTTACGACGAGATGCTGATGCAGCTGTAGCCGCTATAAAAGATTTAGCAGGTGGTGGCCACTTGGAGCTCATGCAGCAAATTGCGCTTTTGCACCCACTGCTTCAAGCAGAGTGTCTGCCTTGTTTCCCACAGTGCTGGGTGGCAAATTGGCGTATCGCGCTGACAGACTCCTGCAAGAGCGGCCACCTGGAATGTGTACAATGGCTCTTTCAGCACCCCATGAGAATTAGAGTAATCGAGTTGATTAGGAAGAGGGGGTTTCACAATGATATTATCAGCTCGGCGGCTGGAGAAGGTCACTGGAAAGTTGTGCAATATCTCTGTGAGAAACGCTTCACAAACGATTACTTTCCACCGCTAGAACTGGCGATTCGTAATGGCCACGTACAAAGCGTCGAGGTTCTGCTGCGACTGATAATAAAAAAGAAAACCCAGTGGCCACACGAGTACCCAATTGACATCGCCGCACAACACGGCCAGCTTGAAGTCGTACAGTTTCTTTGGAAGTTTCGACCACACGGCGTAAACCAGGGACGTGAAGAGTCCTCCTTTGACGACGCCTGGTGGTCTCAATCTCATAATGTTGCTTTGTGGGCTGCACGAAGTGGAAATTTAGAATTGGGTTAAATGGCTGCACATTAATGGTATCGAAAGTTGGGGGAAATGTGTCATGGATGCTGCAGCGGGAGTTGGTCACCTTCACATTGTGAAGTGGCTGCACTATAATCGAAATGAAGGGTGCACAAAGTGGGCGATGTATGCGGCGGCAGAGCATGGCCATCTTC
>NW_003303752.1:2095496-2101611 GCF_000142945.1 Phytophthora infestans T30-4
GCCGTAAGCCACGCTTCCCAATGAAGCACCCGAGGAAAGGTATCTCCTCCGCGCCAAAGACGCACTTGTCCAAGTTGGCATACAACTTATTAGTGCGCATGCACTCGAGCACCGCTCGCAAGTGGTCAATGTGGTTATCCACGTCTGACTTTCCGTGCTCGGCACGACTATGGACGAATATATCGTCAAAGTACGTTTGAGCGTACGCCCGGTGGGGCCTAAACAGCTGCGTCACAAGACGATTGAACGTTGCTGGTGCGTTCGACAGCCCCTGGGGCATCACCAGCCACTCCCAGAGCATACCGCTCGGAGTACTCACCGCTGTCAGCGGAATGTCGCTCGCTCTCATGAGCAATTGGTAGTAGCCATCGACCAAGTCGAGCGCGCTGTACAGCGTACAGCCTACCATGTTGTTCTGCAGAACATCCTTGCGAGGAATCGGCGTTTGCGCCGGGATAGTGGCCGCATTTAGCTTGTTAAAAGCATGAACAATGCGCCACTTGCCGTTCGGCTTTCTGACACAGAACGTGGGTGTCGAGTGCGGAGACTTACTCTCACGCACCATCCCTGCCTCGTGCTTCGCACGGAAGAATGCGTCAATGACGTCACACTGCTCTCTCGGCAAAGGCCATTGCCTTGTTACGCAGTATTTGGTTCCAGGAACCAGGTCAATCTCATGACACACGCCTCGATCCGGAGGCAAGCCCGTCGGTGGGTCTTTTGAGACAACGTCTCCATACTCCTTCACCACCGGGTAGAATAGATCCGAAGGATCTTTGACGATCGCCGATCCACTTCTTGCGCTCAGCGCCTTCTTGGTGTCCTCTAGGACCGCGTCGTCCACGACGGATGAGGAGTTCAACTCCTCCTCAGGTCCCAGCAAGACCACCTCGGCTAGCTCGCCTGCCTTTAAGGCTTCGCCGAACTCGGCAATGGACATCTCGTCCAGCTCTAGCAGAGCATCTGCAGCGGGCAGAGTATCAAGGCTGATATCGCCTTCTACCTCCCCCGTCACTCCGTTCACGAGTGTATACAGCTGTTCACAGCAATCACGTGGAGCATCACCGCTCGTCACGTTGGACACATCTGTGACGTCGAAGACGTCACAGACGCCCTGCGTCTTCTTCTCCTCTCCCTCCGCGACCGAGCCCGGCCGGATGAGGGCGGTGTGGCGACATCTCCGTCACTACCACCGGGTGCAGCAGCACCATCACTCCTCGAAGAGGATACAGTGTCTCGCAAGACACTCGGCTGAAAGCCAAGAGGTTCTTGACCTTCACACAGTGAACTAGGTGTCACTTCACCTGCATCTCCTGGGCCACGCCCATGATGCCTCGACTCGCAGTCGACCGCGACCCTAGGGTCACGCAGCGGTAGGTCATCGACCAGATTCGTACCACTCAGTGGATTACGCGCCACTCCGCGCTCGTCCTCACCAGGACCCAGCAGTTGGTCATTGCATTGACCTGACCTGCACCGCTCCGCGGATAACGTGCCGCACCACGTACGCCCTCAGGGCAAACAGCAACCTCGTTGCTAACAATTTCGGACATACCAATGTCCAGCACTACGGCCGCCTCGGCCTCGTGCTCGCGCCAAAAGCGCTTCTGCTTCCTAGCAGAGGTGGGTTCATGACTCACCAAAGCTCCACTAGGAGCAGGGTGCGACGCACCCAGCGTTTTCGACTTCCAGTCGATCCATGGCTCATGACGTTCCAGCCATGCCATGCCAAGGATGAGGCCATACCTCGCATCCAGGTCTAAGACCAAACAGCGTTCCACGCTATCGAAGTTCTCAAACTTCACTCCAAGGTCGACAGAGACCTTCGACACAGTTACCAGTGTCCCCGTCGCGAGACGGACAGAGATCGTATCTCTCGTTGGCACTTCCAGTGCTTCAGCATACAGCTGACTCCCTTCCAGGGTGGAGCGACGGGCGTAGTTGCCCGAGGCTCCCGAGTCAATCAAGACTCTCCATGGCTTTGCAAAGCCCTTCACGTTCGCTTGAACGACCAGCAAGCCCGGCTTGCACACACTCTTCTCGTAAGAGAGCTCAGCTCTCTTCGGGGCTGAGCCCCGTTGTCCTCTACCTCTTCGAGGCACAACAGAACTCAGTTCTTCCCCAGTAGGCCGCCCCGCGCCTACTGGGAGTTGCCGTTTCCCGGCGATGACCCGGAGGGTTGGCTCGCCGGAGCCTCGCGCTTCTTGCGCAGAGGGCAATAGGCCCTCAAGTGCTTAGTGCTATTGCACACAATGCATCGGCGGATGCCGGCGCGCTGCTCCGCAGCAAGAAGCTCCGCTTCTTCATCTTCAGCATAGCTGAGGTCCATCGGCTCTGGACCGCTCGAAGAGCTTGCGCTACCAGCGCTCCAACCAGGTCGCGCCGACCTGAAGTTGTGCTCGGCATTCAATGCCACATCCACCGCCTCTTCAAAAGAGTTAGGGTGTACACGGAACACTTCCGTTCGAGCTGCGCTCACACGAAGTCCCTCCATAAACACGGTCACGCTGACCAGTTCCGGAAGAGGGTCCGCCGCCATTCCGGCGATAAGAGTTCTCAACTCTTGGACATAGTCCAATAAATCCTTCTTACCCTGGCGGGTAGCAAGGAACTTTGACCGGATACGGTACGCCTGATTAGACGGCGCGAACACGCGCGAAAGTTGTTGCTTCAGCTGAGCCCAAGTGGGAAGTGCAGCGTCAACAGACGTGCCGCACGTTAGTGCCCATTCGCGAGCGCGACCTCCAAAGCCTGGAGATAGCCAGCGTCACGCGCTGATGCTCAGACTGGAGCAGGGCCGATCCCATGGCCATCTCGACCTCACGGGTCCAGAGAAGGAGATTCTCTCCATCCTTCCCCTCGAAGGTTTTTACGCTCACCATGAGCGGTTTCAGTCTCATAGACTCTTCACGCGTCATCGACGCCGCCACCGTTGCGGCGCTCATCTTCTCTTGGACATGCTCCAAGAGCGCGTTCTCGTAGCGGGAGAACGATTCCAGCCTGGCAGTGACCGCCTCTGGACCTTGCGATGCAAGATGAGCCACGCCTCCGGGCCAAGCAAGGACATAAGCTTAGTAAGCGCGTCCTGCTGCGCCGGGGGCAAATTCGCGAACACGGGGTGTTCCATCCTCGCAGAGGATATAGTCAACCGACTCAGGAGCGGGATTGACTACAAGTGCTACCAAGTGCAGCGGGGCTGCCGTAGCTTTAGCGTCAGAGGAAGACGTTCGACTCAAAGAGTCACTAATACTAAGTTCCTTATCCAAAGGACACTTACAGCCCAAGACCAGGGCTCAAAGTTAACAGCTTAACTTTTATGCTTCAAAACCAAAAGTCTTTTATTTACTATTATTGCGGCCAAGCCGCCTAGGGGTAAATGTATCTCTTTAACTATCTAGCATAGTTAAAACTAATCAAATGCATAACGTGTGGCTTTCAGCCAACGTACTGAGAGACCTTGTTAACTCTCCAACTTATGTACTGAGAGTTTGTTAACTCTCCGGGTACTTCGTACCCCTGTGTGCTCCACACCATGTAACCCCGTTACATTGAGTCTCGACACATGCACTACTGGGTAAAAGCGATACCCACTTCGGTCAGGCAGTTCCAGATCGTACGCAAACTCTTCCACCTTGCGCTTGATCCGAAAAGGTCCATGCCACAGGTGAGCTAATTTCTTCGTCAATCCCGGTTTGACGCGTTCCATGTACAGCCACGCCCGGCTTCCAATCTCAAATAGAGATCTCGGTGGGGCTCTTGCCGGGTCTTCCATCTCTTCCGAAGCTTCTGGAGGGTCCGCTGAGTGTTCGTTTCCACTTGGTTGAGGTACAGCGGCTTTTTCCAGTCGTCTCAGGGCATCATTATGCTTTTTAGCCCTTCGCTCCTTTTCTACAGCCTGATAATCTTTGGCCATAGTGAGGGCGACCTCATGTTGTCGATTAATCTCACGCCGCCACGCTAGTACGTCAGACGGCTTGCCGAGTCCTGGTTTGAGTGATGACGACATTGCCCTCAACGTCGACTGAACATCCCAACCGTGAACGAGGTAGAACGGCGTTTCCTTCCTCGTAGTGTCTTGAGAAGTATTAATAGCAAACACTAGATTCTTCGCGATTTCGTCCCAATCTTGCTGTAGAGGGTCTTCCGCGTACACCCGTACGGAACCCATCACCAACTCTACCGAGCGTTCCTGTTGTCCGTTAGCCTGTGACCGATAGCTCAAAGTCGCCCGTGATCTTGACTGCATCATCTCTGCAAATACTTGGAACACCTCGCTCATGAAGCGTGGGTCGCGGTCGTGCCTTATCAGTGGTGGGGCTCCGAGCCGTCGGTACACACATTCTTCGAACACTTGGGCAACACTCAGTGCAGTCGTATCTGACATAGCCTTGGCAATAACGATTCCCGTAAACGAGCACTGAAATAGGAGCAACGCGTGTGCCCCTGCGAGATTTCGGTAGTGGGATCAGGGAAACCATTAAAACCCATCCAAAACGATTCGTTAGGGTCGTTTCGCTTAATAAAGTTGCCAGGTGGAGTAATCCCCGAAACTGGCGGAAGGGCTTTTTACTTCAGCTGTCCATCTGGATAGGAATTTCCAATGTTCTCTCCCCAATTCTAGCTAAAAGCCGGAATCCATAATAATCCGGACTCAAAGCGAAGGGAAAGCTCTTCACCACACCCTGGTGCTCATCTTCCCGCGAGTCGTGACGTTCTGTGGGACCTCTTGAATCATCGTTGTTGGTACTACAAGCCGCAGCGTGGTCTCTTCTTACCAACCGTGGTCGTACCGACGATTCAATCCAAGATAGTGAAGCACGCCGTCTTCTGATAACACAAACCGGTCAGCGTACTTCCAGGCATCTCGAGCTTTTTTGTAACTCAGCTCTTTTGCTTGGCCCTGAAGCACCTTCTTGATGTTAAACCACTTCTGCTCCTCGGCTTGAGCCACAATTATCCGTCTGCGTCGCTCCCGCTGTATCGCTACCGGGTCAACATCTTCCGCATCGGGAAATGCCGCTGGTATAGTCTTGTGAGGATAGTCTGGCAAATCTTCGCCGATTGAATCTTCGGTAGTATCTTTGAACTTCAACTTGCGCCGGGCGCGTGGATATGCCACATGGTGGCTCTTCAACTTCACTGTATCTTGTGATACATGGTGCCAGAAAGTCCAAAGACCCCACACCTATTGTGGTAAGGGGAGGCATAGGTTCTTTACCCCCATGAGACTTCTGAGTTTCTCAAATTGAGTTTGAGGTAGTGCCTTTGTGAGGGCATCTGCAATCATATCATTTGTGTTGCAGTATGAAACTACTATTCTTCCCTTATCATGAATCTCTCGAGCATACAGTCATTTGATATCAATGTGTTTTGTCGATGTATGATTTGCTGGGTCTTTTATAATACTAATTGCCCCCTTATTATCACACCAACACATGATCGGCTGTGTTTGCTTAAATCCCAATTCCTCTAATAGTACCCATAACCATTCGCTTTCTTTGATACCTTCACTCGCGGCAATTAGTTCAGCCTGCGCTGTATGGAGGCTTACAGTACTTTGTCTTGAACTTTTCCAAGTAATACACGCGTCTGCCATAATGCTCACATACCCAGTTACTGACTTTCGGTTCTCATTAGCATTCCCGAAGCTCGCGTCTGTGTACAGCTCATATATCACTTCCTTACTTTTCCCGCCAAATACGAGTCCGTACGTCGACGTCCCTTTCAGATACTTTAGTACTCTCTGGGCTGCCTTGTAATGGCTCTTATTATAGCATGACAGGAATTTACTTATTCTCTGATAGCATTTGCTATATCTGGGCGTGTACCACGTACAAGGTACATCAGTGAACCCACTAAACCTCTGTAATCGAATGGTTGTGCTGAGATTTCCTCTGGACTTAATTTTTCCTCTTTCTCAAGTACTATACTCTTTGCCTGTGGTGTTGATTCTGAGCTACAATCAGTCATATCGAACTTTTGTAGTAAGTCCATTATATACTTGTGTTGGGACATACTCAGAATCATATTTGCCCTATCCCTCTTAATCTCTATCTTCAGTAGATAATGGATACCACCTAGGTCCTTCATAGTAAATCTAGAAGCCAGTTGGCTC